>NW_025969474.1:0-14950 GCF_021869965.1 Rhincodon typus | reverse complement strand
TAAAGCCTCTCTGCTCCTATGATGCTGCTTGGCCTGCTGTGTTCATCCAGCCCTGCACCTTGTTGTCTCGGATTCTCCAGCATCTGCAGTTCCTACTATCTCGAAGAATCTCTCCGTTGTGTAGGGACCCAAACAACAGCTAAACAAATCCTAATATTGGAGGCCAAATTGGCACCATAAACAGATACTTAGTTATCTGAAACTTGCTTTGGGGATTTGGATAATCTGAACAAATGTTCAGTATGTCTTCTCTGATCAAGGCTCAGCAAATCAATCAGCATAAGTTAGGTAAGATAGACCAGTCAGCTCAAACGAACATGAAATTGAAGGAGTCTGGAATGTTACAAGATTGACAATAGGATTTTTATGAAGCGACCTCTCACTGACCTGCGGAAAGAGTGGACTGTGATTCACTACATACTATGTCACCTAAATAGCATCAAGATATTTTGGGATAATCCATGAAATTCTAATGGCAGAACACATAGGGATCCAGAACAGACAAGCATATGAACTCACATTTTTACTGGTAGGTTCAAATGAACCTTTATCAATACCTCATTATTTTCAGTACATGTTATGTGCTTAGCTTTTAATAAGGCTTCTGACAAAATTCACAGTAAAATAATTCAGCCATTTTGCTGAGATGCACTATCTTGTGGTGTGTGACAAAGGATAGAAACCTTAAATCTTTGGCTTAATTGATGGTGAAGTTTTGCAAGATAGGACTTTTCATTGCTATGTAGGGATAGCAATAGACAGCATCCTTTGAATATTCCTTGAAGACATTGCTTTATCAAAACCTGTGATCGGTATATTGCCCATATTGGTGGGCTACTAAATTTAAACTATTTATATCTGAATGTGGAAAGCTACTCAAACATTGTGTTCGCTGTAAAGGCTAAGTCTTTTATTTTTCTTTATTTTTACTATTGGATTGAAATGGGGGAAAAAGATACTGTTTACTGCATGTGTTGAAAGCAAGTAACCTGATGACAGTTGGGAGATAACGGTATAGTGCTAATTTCTCTGGACGAGTAATCCAAAACACCAGGCTACTGTTCTGGAGATATAATATTGCAGTTTACTATAGCAGATTATAGCAGAAATTTGAATTTAGTTTAAAAAATTAAACTAATTTAATTGAATTAAGATGAGCCCAGCGGCGACTGTCAATTATACCTGGTCTGATTCCAGATCTATACCAGTGTGGTTGATTCTTAACTACCCTCTGGCAATTAGGGATGGACAATAAATACTAGGAATGTAGGAACAGGAGTAACCCATTCAGCCCCTCACTTGTTCGACCATTCAATGAGATCATTGCTGATCTGTGGCCCAATTCCATATACCTGCTTTGGGCCCATGTCCCTTTAATGCCTTTGCTTAACAAAAACTTTATCTCAGATTTAAAATGACCACTGATCCGCTGTTTGTGGAACTTTGTGTGCAGAAATGCTTCCTATCATCTCTCTGAATGGTCTGATCGAAATTCTCAAACTATTTCTCCTGGCGCTCAAATCCCAAATCAGTGCAAATAGGATAGACTATCTTTATAATAAACTATCTTTTCTTGTTAATATGGGGAGGTGATGGCCTAATGGCATTATTGTTAGATTATTAAACGAGAATCCTGGTAATATTCTGGGGACCTGGGTTTGCCATGGTAGATGGTGCTATTTCAATTCCATAACACCTGGAATTAGGAATCTAATGATGACTGTGAAACTATCGTCGATTGTCAGGAAAAACCCATCTGATTCACTAATATCCTATAGGGGAGCAAACTGCCATCCTTACATGGTCTGGCCTACACCAGACCCACAGCAATGTAGTTGACACTTAATGCTCTTATGGACGGGTAGTAAATGCTGGCCTGGCCAGGCCAGTGACACTCCCATCTGGTGAATGAAGTTTTAAAAAAAACTTGAAGGCTGAGATCAGATCATCGCTTCTCTTTCTAGATTTAAGAGAAAACAGGCTTTGTGTAATCTCTCCTCCTAACCTAGCCTCCAACATCCAGGTATTGTTCTTGTAAACCTGTGGTGTACTCCCTCCAAGGCCAATATATCTTTCCTAAGATGTGGTGATCTGATCTGCTCACAGTACTCCAAGTGGGGTCTAACCACTGTTTAGTACAACTGCAGTATAATTTCTGCACCCTGTACTCCAATCCTATAGATAAAAAAAGGCAAGGATTCCATTAGCTCTCTTGATTATTTTCTGCACCTGTTCATGACGTTTTAAAGATCTATGCATGTAAAGCCCTGAGTTTCTTTGGACGTCCACTGTATTTAACCTCATCTAGAAAGTACCTAAATCTGCCCTTTTTTGGTCAAAAATGGATAGCCTCTCACTTGCTTACCTTGAACTCCATCTGCTACAGTTTTGCCACTTAGCATAAAATTACAGAGGCATATCAATAGACTATCATCTACACTGTCGACAATGCCACCTAACTTTGTGTCATCGCAAATTTGGATATAGAACTTTCTATGCCATTATCCAACTTATTAATAATTAATGTGAATGATTGAGGCCCTAACACAGATCCTTGTTGGGACAGTACTGTCACATCCTGCCAATCAGTGTCACATCATGCAAGTTGTTTGCTTTTCTTTGGATGGATGGCATGGGGCTAATGCTTAATGTACACAGAAGCGTGAACTTAAAATTTAGGTTAGCTGGTACAGGCACAGGATGGAACATGAGGCACAGGATGGAACATGAGGCACATATAATTGACTTGGATTGTCATGAGCCATTATGCTTAACTGCAGAGCCTTGGGATCCAAATCTTGAGGGTTTCACTTTGAAAAGGATGCTCACAAAAGATAATCTGCTTGTCAAGGCATTTGGGGTGGTAAACCAGAAGCAGAAGACAGCTGGTTAATTTGTGACATTCATTACCCATTCTGAACCATCATACTGAAGAGTGTTGCCGCACTGCACACCACCTTGGACATGTGAAGATTTGTTTGATTCTGTGGAGATGTATATATGGTAAGAGACCCTGAAAACTGTCTTCACTTCCCCTATAATATTTAGATTGCTGCTGTAGATGTCTTGGGGCCCTAGAGGGGAACAGAAAATCCCTTCCTATTTTCTTAGGCGACATAGAAAATCTATCATGCTTCATTGATCTGTCCCATACTATTTGGTGCAAAATAGATCTACTCCAGCATTGGGTGAAAAATTCAACCATGGTAAGTAGGACTATTCTAAGTGACCAGCGCTGGTCATTGTAGATCTCTATGCTTCCATGTCAAAAGTTGAATCTATTCAGCATTTTCATATATGATCTAGAATAAGTACCAGTATCTTTATTTCAACATTTGTGCATTTTAAAGCAATGTGATTAATATAGTAAGAGCATGGTGCTGTCTTTTCTGAAGCATGGAGATCTTTCAACGTGACGGACATTTCTGATGTCTAATTGTTATTATGACCCTCATTGTCTTCATATTGCACCAGGTTCTATTCATTTCATCACCACTCATTGATTTACATTGATGTTGAGGTCCATCAGGGCCTCATTTTAAACATTTTCACCTGTTGTGAGGCAAAGGAGGCATTTAAACACTTTACTCCATTTTTGTAACCTTATTTCAGCCCTGAAGCACCAAGATGTCTAGACTTCACTGATCCAGGTGTTTTGCAAATCCACATATCTAACAACGTCAACACAAAGAAATATGTTTTTTGATGCCTAAGACCCAGGCTTTAGAATTTTTTTCCATAAATCTGTCCCCTCCTCTGCTGTCAAGGTTCATTTGGATACTTTGTAAAACTCAACAGTTGTATGTGAAGTCATGCACTTAAGGAAATGGAACAGACTGGGGGAATCACAGAACTAAAAGCAGAAAATTGACCAAATCTGATCAGATTAAGATTTGGATGCATTAGTAGATTTATTCCCCAAGAGATCATGTAAGTGTTTTGCAACTGTCAGAAAGGATAGTAAGATACCAGATTGCAAAGAAAGTACTAGGGCATACATGAAAAGGAGTAATCCTGCTATTTATAAAAGCAGCATTTGAATAATATTGTATGCAGTTTTGGAATTCCCACTGCAGAAAAAAATAAACCGGAGCTAGAAAAGCAGAGAAAAGCTACTCAGATTAAGGAGCATTAGGAAAGAAAGTTTAAGATAGATATAAGCAAATAAGCATATCATTGGGACATATAGTGTATTTACCTAGCATTGCAGTGGCACTGAAACTGTGTTGCTCAGGTGTTTAATAAGCAGAAATCTTTTGGGATTGACAGTAGCAAACTTTTGGTAGAAAATAACACTGGCATCTCCACTAAAATAGTAGAACTGTCAAATGGCTTGCTTAACCAGTTCAAATTTTTGAGATACTTTCCATGGTAAATTGAGGTTGACTAGGCACAATTGGCTGATCTAATCAAACACCATGTTCCTCTGACATTCTGTAAATAGGCAGATTACAGACTGTACTTCACCAGTCAATGCTTGCAAAACCCATTTGATGTTATATTTGATTCTGTAATTGGACAGCATTTGTTGAACAATTGGAGTGTGCTCATAATTGTACTAACAACCAATTTAAGATAAGTTGACCCATAGCATGGCTCATTTCCACTGACCAGAAGCAACATATATTAATAGGCAAGGAGCCCTTTTGTGTTTAAAAAAAAAAAAAAAAGTTTTACTATTGTACCTTTTTAATAAATTACTGAATAACATGGAGAACTTGTAGCCCTCCCATTCTTTCTCCATGGTATCACCTCACCCCTAATGAGAATTGACTTGTCAGCACTCTCTCTTTTTTTTTTTGCTGCAGTATAAGTTGCTGCGATGTTTTGAAATTTAGTATGCTTATGTTTTTCTCAATTGAGTGCAAGACCAAAAGTTTCAGCAACATGATCTCTTTTCAGCAATATTCAGGTTCTGCACTAGCAAGTAACTTGTTTAAATTAAAACAGTTTAGCAGTTTCTTTGCTCAATAATACATTATGGAAGACAAAAAGGAAATTATATTGTTACTAACATTAATTATACAATGCACACTAGTACTAAACATGGAATAATATTTATTTCTCACCTGGGTAGTTATAGGCTCAAACTCTGGTTAATTTGTTGCTGATGTATGCATGCTATAATTTGGATGGGTTTGACCAACTCTCAGTGGAGTGCCATACAAAAACAATGAGGGTTCTGTTGACTTTGTGTGATAATGAGATAGTAGCCTATTTGACATTGTTTTTGTTTCCATTGGCTTTAATATAAATATAAATGATCATAGGTATTAAATAGTTAACCAACACTCTACTGTTGCACAAAATCAAAATTGTGAGTGCGTTCAACCTCCTTTATGTTTAGTAATTAGTATTTTATTAGTTATTGTATATTTATAACTTACAGCAGTAACTGCACTTGAGCAGTATTAATTAGCTGTTTGGGATATCCTGATAGACACAACATGAATGCTACCTTTTTATTCTTTACAACACAGGAATAGCAAGCTAAACCAATTCTGCCTCACTATCACTGAGTTTGCAACACGGTGATCTTAAAAGTTCAATGACCCTCAAAATTGTTCAGTTGTTCCTAATCAGACGTTAAAAAAAAAAACAGATCTTGAATACCAAATTTATAACTTCAACACAAATTAGCAATTTATTATTAAGAATGTAACTGTAGTAGAACACATATAAACTACAAGGCAATTTAATTACTATCTATGATCTAAGTCCAATTTTCTTTGATCACAATGCTGGTACTTACACATCAATAGACAGACACAGTTAAGGGATAAATTAAAAATAAAATAAAATAATTGGAATTTACCAGTTCAATAACCATTTCAATGATGAATACCAAGCCTTCATGAAATCCTTTGATGGGTTTGTATTACAGGCACAGAGGTCTGTATATCTTGCTTGAGTTTCAAAGTTTCTAGTCAAGGCAAACAGCTTCCACAGACGACTGTCGATTTTTGCAGTCTGGGGTTCTTTTCTCAGAGCTTCCAACAAATCAATAACTGGAGAGAGCAATACTAAAAAATGGATTCCCAGTCTGGCAGCTTCTAAAACAAAACTCCCTCCTGCCCAAAACCTCAATCAGAGCCAGTTCACTCTTTGTTTTCTGTTTCTCAACATTGTCTGTTGTTGACTGGTCAGCACCAGGCTCTTTTCGTAACTGACCAATTTAATATCTGGCCAGCTGCCAATCTCTGAGGATAACAACATCTCAGTGCCAAATTGTCTCCAATGTTCTTGGAGCAGTAGTTAACCTGTATAATCTTTCCAGGCCAGTTCCCAACAGCAGGCATTGATATTTTCTATTCATTTTTTTTTTAAACAAGTTGCTGTTCAAAGTTCACTTCTCAACCGTAATTCTCAGTTTCAAACCAAAAATGAGAAAAATGAAAGAAAAACAGTGATAGTCTCAATAGTATCATTAAGAAATAAAGCTTCAACTGATTTTTTTTTCTCGTTATAGCTGATTGCCAAAACTGTAAGAGCATTGCTGTTTAATACAGTCAATATAGTAACAATTTTCAAATCAATGAATTATCATTAAAAATTGGATATGCAGTTCCAATTTCTTTCGCATATCCAACATATTTCTGGTATCTCAGCATCCCAGGAGAAGCACAGTCTAGCCCCTGGATATCTGCGGTAGCAAGTTGATATCAAGGTTGACCTCCTCAGCGTTATTTACACAGTTAGCCTTGTGAATAAATAACTGATGTACTAATAGAAACTGGATTGGAAATGATATTAAAATCCATGTTCTCCAATAGGATGATGCAAGATAGTATCTCAGCAGTGCTAAGTCACCTCTTACAAGTACAGATAAACACTTTCTTAGGATTGTACTGCACCGTGCAAGTTCTAAATCTGCATTTTACACCAGCAGCTGTAATTCAAGTAATGATGGGCAGAATCTTACCGTCTTTGTTTTTGGTGGTCTGTGAGAGCCTCTTATTGGAGTTGATCAATTAAGAGGCCACCTTTGGATGGTGGTTGGACTGCACTGGCAGGAAGACCAGAGGGAGTGCTAGAAGGTGGAGGAGAAAAACTGAGGACACTTCAAGATGGAGACACCCCTGAATACTGCAATTAAAAGTTTAATAATCTGTGGCCATAACTTTCAGGCCATTGTTGTCGAGAGATATCCTTTTGTGAGATTGGTCATGGCTGAGGCCCTGCAATACCTGTGGCACAGTCTGCAGGTTGCACAGAAGCCTTTGAACAAAGCAGCCCAGAGCTTCATTCATGGCCTGCCCTCAGAAAGCTGCCTCTAAGTTCTTTTAACAGTTTTTTTTTTCCCCTCTGATGGAAGGCTGGGTGCCATTTCTCCACTGCTAAAATTCTGGCAATGTTTCGCATTTTTGTTTATTCATTTATAGGATACATGTGCTGCTGAAAAGGCCAGCACTTAGTACCCATCACTAATTGCCCTTCAGAAGATGGTGATGAGCTGCATTCTTGAACCATCGCAGTCTGTAAATGATCCCTTAATTGTGGAAGATTAACTGTCTGTTACCATGCTGGACTTCGAGCTGATGCTGGAATCATACCGTTCTTAAGAAAATTGCATGGAGTCAGGAAGCAGGAATATTTCAAATAGACAACCCAATTCCCTAATTCCTAGGTTTCTTTCCACTCCCACGTCCAGACGCCCCTCTATGGAGCCAGGAAGATATTGCCCACAGTCGTCATTGACAACCAAAATATATTCAGCATTGGCATGCATATTGTTACCATTTTAGTAAATGCAATCCTGATAAACAAACTAATGGCGAATAAAAGCAGACTCTTAAATTCACCTCTTCAATGCACATTGAAAATTTCAATAGGTTTAGAATCAAAAATTGTAGAGAATTCTTTGGCTGGTAATAAATAAAGATGATGACATTTGCTGTACAACGTCAGTGTATTTTGAATGACAACTATGTCTAACTAAAACTAAAATTTCATTAGCTTATTGCTGTTAATATAATCCTTTGTCATGCAATGTTTGCTTATTCTAGAAAAATTCATTTTGTATTTATATTTTTGTCCACAAAGCATTAGTATTTCTGAAACGTTAAAGTCTAAATGATTGCATTGAATGCTACAAACTGCACCCAAAGGTACTTGCAGCAGAGGTAAAACATGGCAAGGGCACAGAAGGTACTTTGGATGTCCATCATCAAGAGTGGCTCAGCAGCAGTCCTATTGATCCAGCTGGTCAAGTCCTGAAGGAGATTGTTGCTAGACTGGGGCTGTGATGGTGAGAGAACCAACAAGAGGGAAAAACATACTTAGAATCATCTTGACCAATCTACTTGCCGCAACTTGGGGAGGTGATGGCCTAGTGGTATTATCGTTGGACTGTTAATCCAGAGACCCAGATAACATTCTGGGGATGTGGGTTCGAATCCTGCCATGGCAGATGGTGGAATTTGGATTCAATTAAGAAAAAAAAAACAATCTGGAATTAGGAATCTAATGATGACCATGAATCCATTGCCGATTGTCAGGAAAAAACCCATCTGGTTCACTAATGTCCTTTAGGGAAGGAAACTGCCATCCGTTACGTGGTCTGGCCTTCATGTGACTCCAGACCAACAGCAATGTGGTTGACTCTTAACTGCCCTCTGGGCAATTAGGGAAATAAATGCTGCCTTGTCAGTGATGCTCTCATCCCATTAATGAATAAAGGAGCTACGTCTGTCCGTAAGAGTGACCAATGCACGGTCCTTGTAGAAATGAAGTCCCATCTTCACATTAAGAATACTCTTCATTGCATTCAATAACACTGTCATCATGCTAAGTGTGATCAACTTTGAAAAAATCTACCAGTTCAAGAATAGGCGTCAGCAGCAGCAGAATTATATTCCATCACGATCTGCAGCTTCATGGCCTAGCGTGTCCCCCACACTACCACTACCATCAAGCCAAGGATCAACCTTACTTCAAAGAAGAGTACAGGAGAACATGCCAGGAGCAGTATCAGGCATACTTAAAAATGAGGTGTCAACCCGGTTTAGGCACAAAATAAGTGTGTGCCAAACAGTATAAGCAACAAATGACAGAACTAAGTGATTCCATGACCGACGATTCAGATCTAAGCTCTGCAGTTCTGCCACATTCCATTTGTGAATAGTAATTGAGAATTAAACAACTCGGTGGAAGAGGAGAAGACTTGACAAACGTCCCCATCCTTACTGGGCTCCCCCACCTTTTATACCAGTGCAAAAGATAAGGATGAAACATTTGCATCAATTCCCAGCCAAAAGACCTAAAGTGGATGATCCATCTTATCCTCCTCCATGGGTCCCCACCATCACATATGCCAGTCGTTAACCCATTCCACATGATATCCTTGGCAATTTTGGCTGAACGACCAGATTTTGAGTTTAAAAAGAGAAGTGAAACTTTGAGCCCAACTGTACTAATGAACTTGTCTGAGAAAGGGTGAAAAATTGGTTTTGATTTACAATGGTTACTTTGTCAGAGTTAGAAACGCAGGTCCCTTTAAAGCTCAAATTGATTCCCTCCAAGGCGGATTGAGAACCGGCAATGCTCATTAGACTATTTTTGTTTAACCACCGAGTTCTTTCCCAGAGGGATGTTGGTTTCTGGCCAGGGAAAGGATCCAAAAGGAAAAGGTGAAAATTTGTACAAAACTATAGAATGACTATAAAATCTTCATAAATCTCTGAAGATTTTTTTCATTATTAAGCATATGGATATTAGTGTATATAACTTGCCATCTCTCCTGTTTTTAGAGTTGTAAACATTCTTCTAGGTTGGGAATTTAAGGAAGTAGTAGTATCTGAAAATATGGCAGAGAGATCAGAATCCCCCTCTATTACAAGTTATAGATATAGTGACTAGGTTTAGCATATCCACGATGATGAACGAGTATGGATGGACTATTGTGGGCAAATTTATGGAAAGGTCGTTTAGTACAGGCCCTGGTACCTAACAAAATTTGTAATGGATAATGGAGATTCTGGGCAACACAGTGTCTTAGTGGTTAGCACTGCTGCCTCACAGCACCAAAGACATGAGTTCGATTCTACCCTCAGGCTGCTGTCTGTGTGGAGTTTGCACATTCTTCCTGTTTATTCTGGATGCTCCGGTTTCCTTCCACAGTTCAAAGATGTGCAGGTTAGTTGGATTGGCCATGCTAAATTGCCCAGTGTCCACAATGTGTAGGTTAGGTGGATTAGCCATGGAATATGAAGGGCTAAAAGGATAGGGTAGGGGTTGAATCTGGGTGGGATGCTTTTTGGAGGGTCGGTATGGGCCGAAATGCCTGCTTCCACACTGTAGGGATTCTATGAAGTTGTGAAAAGCGAAGTACAGAACATGAAAGAACTTAAATATTATGGTAATGCATACTGCTGTGGAAAGTTCATTCAGCAAGAGCTTGTATGAAAGAAAACATGCAATAATTGATGAGATGCTGTCCAAAACGATGGCAGATCAGCTGAACTGTAAGTTACAAATGGTGCCAACGTGCAGTAGATGCAAATGTATTCTTACAGATGGTTGAGAGCTAAGCCTATACCAAAAGTTGGAATCAAAATTGCCTTCAATACTGCAAGTTGGTCCTCTTGCACCAGGAGAAACAATGATCAGCTTCATATTTTTGCACCCATCTAAATGCATTTCGAACAGTTAGCAAAGCGTTTTTAAATGACATTTCATCCGATCATCTGGTGACATCTTTTATTATAAAAGAGAAGAACAGAAGGAATAGAAAGGGCCAGGAAAAAAGTTACTGGAGGTAATTCCATAGAAGGACATAAGAATCAGACTATAAACTGACTTCCTGATGCGTAGTGGGGCTGAATTATGTATGTCCAGACTCTGAGAATGTAGGAGAGATGTTGCTGATAAAACAACATGTACTTTGCACACTCATGAGTTCTATAACTTGAACCAGAAGGCAGCAGCTAAGAGCTCAATAAATACAAAGCAATGCGTACACTGTGAGAAAAGTTTAAAAAGTAATCTCGTGGGCATCATTTGCCAGAAGTAATTTTGTGGCTTGTGGCAGCAGTCAGATGACTGGAGGGTGGTCATGATAGTGGGACATGCAGACAAATCTATGGGAAATACAAAACCTGGCCAAATGTCCAAGATCAGTGACTGTGGGCCATGAATTTGCAGCAAGGGGCTAGGAGAGTGGAGAACAAGAACACAGTTTGAGTACTTATTTGAGAAATATGTGACTTTTTACTCCTACATATATATGGAAGGAATTTTGACGAAACACTGACAGAAGTTATCCAGAGAAGTCTCAATATGAGGAAAGAGGCACACCTGGATAGCATGAGTAATCCTCCTTGAACAGTGGATTAAAGTAGAAGTTCCCATGTTTGGGGAAATGTTTGAAAGGAGGTGAAATAATAAAAGGTCTAAGAGTTACCAATCTGAGAGAATTTGGAGCATATTTAGAAGTCAGTGATAAAGGTCAGCCTGCGTTATCACACAGGATGATCTGTGTGGAAAAGATTCTACCAAATGGGACCTATAAGATCCAGTCTAAGTTCGTAGCTGGAGGTTTTGACAAATGTTTGGGGAAAAGAGGGAGATCTCCTACAGCTGGGAAGGTAATTTTGAAAACCCTTTGTCATTTTAACAACCTTGCTTGAAAGTATAACTTTATACAAGCCAAAGTGACCTTCTTTCAGGGCAACTTGGCCCCTTAGGGAAGTACCAAGAATAAGAACATAAGAACATAAGAACTAGGAGCAGGAGTAGGCCATCTGGCCCCTCGAGCCTGCCCCGCCATTTAATAAGATCATGGCTGATCTTTGAGACTCAGCTCCACTTACCCGCCCACTCACCATAACCCTTAATTCCTTTACTGTTCAAAAATTTATCTAGCCTTGCCTTAAAAACATTCAGCGAGGTAGCTTCAACCGCTTCACTGGGCAGGGAATTCCACAGATTCAGAACCCTTTGGGTGAAGAAGTTCCTCGTGACCTCAGTCTTGCATCTGCTTCCCTTTATTTTGAGGCTATGCCCCCTAATCCTAGTTTCACCTGCTAGCGGAAACAACCTCCCTGCCTCCACCTTATCTATTCCCTTCATAACCTTATATGTTTCTATAAGATCTCCCCTCATTCTTCTGAATTCCAATGAGTATAATCCAAGCCTACTCAGTCTCTCCTCATAATCCAACCCTCTCAACTCTGGAATCAACCGAGTGAATCTCCTCTGCACCCCCTCCAGTGCTAGTATATCTCTTCTCAAGTAAGGAGACCAAAACTGCACACAGTACTCCAGGTGTGGCCTCACCAGGACCCTATACAGCTGCAGCATAGCCTCCCTGTTTTTAAACTTCATCCCTCTAGCAATGACAGACAAAATTCCATTTGCCTTTTTAATTACCTGCTGAACCTGCAATCCTACTTTTAGCGATTCATGCACAAGGACACCCAAGTCCCTCTGCACAGCAGCGTGCTGCAATTTTTTACCATTTAAAACATAGTCCATTTTGCTGTTATTCCTACCAAAATGGATGACCTCACACTTATCAACATTGTACTCCATCTGCCAGACCTTTGCCCACTCACTGAGACAATCTATATCCCTCTGCAGACTTTCAGTGTCTTCTGCACACTTTGCTCTACCACTCACCTTAGTGTCATCTGCAAATTTTGACACACCACACTTAGTCCCCAACTCCAAATCATCTATGTAAATTGTAAACATTTGCGGTCCCAACACTGATCCCTGAGGCACACCACTAGCCACTGACCGCCAACCAGAAAAACACCCATTAACCCCTACTCTTTGCTTTCTACTGGTCAACCAATCCTCTATCCATGCCAATATTGTGCAACTTTTCTTATGTAGCAGCCTTTGATGTGGCACCTTGTCAAATGCCTTCTGGAAATCCAGATAAACCACATCCACAGGTTCCCCATTGTCCACCGTGCAAGTAATGTCCTCAAAGAATTCCACCAAATTAGTTAAACATGACCTACCCTTCATGAACCCATGCTGGGTGTTCCCAATGGGACAATTTATATCCAGATGTCTTGCTATTTCTTCCTTAATGATAGATTCAAGCATTTTCCCCACTACCGAAGTTAAGCTAACTGGCCTATAGTTACCTGCTTTTTGTCTACTTCCTTTTTTAAACAGTGGCATCACATTGGCTGTTTTCCAATCTGCGGGAACCACCCCAGATTCCAGTGAATTTTGGTAAATAATTACTAGTGCATTTGCTATTTCCCCCATCACCTCTTTTAGTACCCTGGGATGCATTTCATCAGGGCCAGGAGACTTGTCTACCTTTAGCCCCATTAGCTTGCCCAGCACTGCCTCCTTAGTGATAATGATAGTTTCTAGGTCCTCGCCTGCTGTAACCTTCTTGCCATCAGTTTTCGGCATGTTATTTGTGTCTTCCATTGTGAAGACCGACGCGAAATAACTGTTTAATATCTCGGCTATTTCCTCGTTCCCAGTTATTAAATTGGCCTTCTCATCCTCTAAAGGACCAATGTTTACCTTCGCCACTCTTTTACGATTTACATATTTATAGAAACTTTTGCTGCCTGTTTTTATATTCTGAGCTAGTTTACTCTCATAATCTATCTTACTTTTCTTTATAACTGTTTTTGTGGCTTTCTGTTGGCCTTTAAAGATTTCCCAGTCTACTAGTTTCCCACTACTCTTTGCTTTTTTGTATGTGTTTTTTTTTCAATCTGATACTTTCCTTTATTTCCTTAGACATCCTTGGCTGGCTCTCTGTTTTCCTACACTTCTTCCTTATCACTGGAATATACTGCTGAGCACTATGAAAAATAGGGGGAAACTCTGGAAATTGCATAAATGCATTTATGGGTTATAGGATGTTTCTCAGGTGTGGTATTTTTCAGTAAAGGCAATTCTGTTAGTATTAGGGTATTCAGATCTAAAGGCAGATCTGGACATGTTCTATTGTCACACCTTACTGGGTTGGGGCACTGGAAATCAAACCACTATTCGCAAAATTGTCACAAAAGTTAAACGTTTTATCAAAGTATGCAAAATTCCACAATTTACTTGTATTTTAAGATCAGGGTTAACAGAAAACATGGACCAGGTTCTGTACTTAACAAGAATTACTGTTTATTACAAATAAATAGGTCTTAGCTATTAGTAAACAACTATCAACTGTTGACATACAACTATTGGTTAAACGCCTAACTTCCTTATAAAACTCACCCTACACACCCATATAGAAAAACACGAAAAATCATTGGTGTTATGGTGGGGGGAAACTTCAGGCACACAAGCTGGACCAGATGTATGTTTTGATGTACTGGAACTTAGCCTGGCCGTGAAAAATCCAAAGGTAGAAGACATCTTGAAAACAAATAAAAATAGTTTAAAATCTGAAGTTAAAGAAGTGGATGCTGAATACTTTGGGTGATACTACATCTTGCTTGCAGATCCTGGCCACAGATTTTCCAGTTTGGGATATTTGTGATATTCCTTGTTGGAGAAAATTGCCAAAGTTGTGCCTTGGTATGGGAGACAAAGAACATAAGAGTGATGAAGAGCACGTTAGCCATTGAGACTGGTTCTCGTTGCTGCTGACATTGTGTTCTATTTGTTTAAGATCTTGGATGCCAGTGGCCTTGTCTGCTCCTTCAATCAGATTTGTCCCTATCACTATGGTGACCATGGTTATGACCATAATCTGATGTGACTCCATTCTCCTACAAAAAGCACTGGGTAAGGCCTCAAAGCATCAACCTTAACCTTACAGTTAATTATAAATTTGAGACAAATAGACTCTGTTTTACAGAACCTTGGAGGTGGCTTCCATTTCCAGACACTCCTTCAGGTGGGATTGAATATTTCCCATTCCCCCCTGCTTTGCAGGGGTCTATCTCATCATCCCAAATCATTGGGTTTCTCAACGATAGCAGGAACTGCAGATGTTGGAGAATCCGAGATAACAAGGTGCAGAGCTGGA
>NW_025969473.1:472-14950 GCF_021869965.1 Rhincodon typus | reverse complement strand
ACCACACTCTAGCTAAAGAATCTTTTCCTTATCTCAGTTCGAAACCCTTCACTCCAAAGCTCTCCCACTGGTTGAATTTCTCCCATGTCCACTCTATCCAGGTCTCTCAGAAGTCCAGACGTTTCTTGGGGTCCACGTCCATAGGCCCCTCAAAGTTTCCACCCAAGTTGAGAGGGTTGCTGACAAGGTGTATGGTGCATTGGCTTTCATGAGTCGGGGGTTGAGTTGAAGAGCCGTGAGGTTGTGCTGCAGCTCTGTAAAACCCTGGTTAGACCACACTTGGAATATTGTGTTCTGTTCTGGTCACCTCATTTTCAGAAGGATGTGGAAGCTTTAGAGAGGGTGCAGAGGTGATTTACCAGGATGCTGCCTGGACTGGAAGGCAGGTCTTATGAAGGAAGGTTGAGGGAGCTAAGGCTTTTCTCATTGGAGCAAAGACGGATGAGAGATGACTTGAGTGAGATGTCCAAGATGATGAGGCACAGATAGAGTGGCTAGCCAGAGACATTTTCCCTGGGTGGAAATGGCTATCATGAGGGGGCGTAATTTTAACATGACTGGAGGAAGGTACAAGGGAGATGTCAGAGGTGGGTTCTTTACACAGGCAGTGGTGGGTGTGTGGAATGCACTGCCAATGGTAATAGTAGAGTCAGATATAGGGACATTTAAGTGACTCTTGAATCCGCACATGGATGACAGTAAATGAAGTTTATGCAGGTTAGTTGGATCTTAGAGAAGGGCAACAGGTTGGCACAACATCAAAGGCTGAAGGGCCTGTACTGTGCTCTCTTGTGCTCTGTTCTGTCAGGTTCCCCCCCTCATCCTGCTAAATCCCATCAGGTACAGATCCAGAGTCCTCTGCCGTTCCTCATTCCTTCAAATCCTTCAACCATCATTTTGTAAACCTCCTCTCGACTCCATCCAGCGCCAACAAATGCTTCCTCACGAATACGGGGTCAAAACTGCTCAAAATATTCCAAATGCACTCTGACCAGAGCCTTTTCCAGCCTCAGCAGTACATCTCTGCTCTTGAATGGCAGCCCTCTTTAAATTAATCCTAACATTGCAAATGACTTCCTAACTGCCGACTGAACCTCGTACAGTCTAAAAGATGCAGTTAAGTAGATTGGCAATGCTAAGTTACCCACATGGTCTCGTGATTAGTGATGGGAAGTGCAACATTAGAGTGATAAGGTGTGGGGTGTAAGTGTGGGTGGGACGGTCTTCAGGTGGTCAGTCTGGACTCAATGGGCTGAATGGCCTGTTTCCACACTGCAGGGATTCTACGACTCTATAATCTCCTGGAGCTGAGATGGCTAACGTCACATAAGAAGGGGATAGAGATGCTGGGTAAAGGTGGTGGTGTTGGTGGGGATGAGAACAAGATAGACTGAGAAACATCTGCCCACTCTCACCACTCCTTCTGGCCTTTGAGAAACACAACAATGCAGAATCACTGAGCAGGAACTGACAGCCAAGTTCCATACCCTTGAAGATGGCCTCAACTGTGATTCTGGGTTCAGCAATTGTGCTACATGTAACCCCTCCGTACTGTTCTGTACCTGTAACATCTTCCTTACTGTCCTGTTTTAACCATCACATTGAGAACTTGTTATGATCCCACAAACAGCAGTGTGTTCACAACCCAGCCTACCCAGAAAAGGGCTTAAGTTTCTAAACAAAACTGAAGTTTGTGACATCAATTGGAGACCTTTAGGAGAACTGACCAGTAAGTGAAATAATTCTTGAAGTGCTGTCCCTGTTGTAAAGAGGGACTAAATTCAGACAATCTATGGATACCAAGATACAACAAGCAATGGTGGAAATCCAGACAGTCCCTTCTTTCTGTGTCCACATAAGTCTTTACTCCCCCTGTCTCTGATTCAACATTGATTGAAATACACTCTGGAATGTCTCAGCTGCTCTCCCTCTCTCTGTCTGAAGACAGGAAGGAGATGGCAAGAGAGAGACTTGAGGGGGACAAACAGAGTTCCACAAACAGATCCTCAGTAAACTGAATTAAAATACTCCCCCTGGACTTTTCATTTAAAGTCAAATACCTGACACCAAAACCAACATTTAGGATTCAGAATTACATCAGAATCCACTTGCAGGCTGTTTAATTTCAAGGCCTCAAGACAATTCATTCAAATCAGTGCACAGCAAGATTCCACAAACACATTAAGATCAACCAGATTGTGCATTTCACTGACTCTACTTACTACAGACAGGGAAAGTCCTATTGTTTGACAAATTGAAAACACCGTTGCCCTTCTCTTTTCTCAGCCCTCTCACTCCATTGAACAGAGAACAAGACAGCACAAGAACAGGCCCTTCAACCCACCGTGTCTGTGTCAACCATGATGCTATACTAAACCTCACACCATCTGCTTGCACATACGTCTTACCCGTCTAATCTCTACAAAAACTGAAATAACTGCGGATGCTGTTAATCAAGAACAAAAACAAAGTTGCTGGAAAAGCTCAGCATACCTGACAGCATCTGTGAAGAAAGAAAACAGAGTTAATGTTTCGGGTCCAGTGACCCTTCCTCAGAATGGCTCTGAGGAAGAGTCACCAGTCCTGAAAAGTTAACTCTGCATTACAATAAAGTTCATAAATTCACCAGCCTTTCAAATTTACAGCGTTAAATAAGCTTTGGCAAAATTCAGTGGAATTTTCTGCTTGGAGGTTAATTTATTGAGCTACTTAGCTCAGTTGCAAAAATAATACTTAAAACCAGGCAGAAGAACAAGCAGAGAAGTTTTCAGCAGTCCTTATCACTTGTCTACACAATCCCCGTTTATGTCAGTAAATCGGTTTTTGCACATCCTGTAAAATTCTGCATCATTGCAAACATGTTCCTGAGAGCTTTTTTAAAAAATCTATTTCATACACTTGCATCAAGGGCACAGCCTTTTGAAAAGAACTTGGTCACAGATTCAGCATTTGCAGCAAATCCAAATGCACCAAACATTGGACCCGAACAGAATAGGCAGATAAAAATAAACAAGAATGAACATAAATGTACTTTATCAAGTTAAAAATACATGGATACACCAAAAAAACTGAATCAACCTTGGCAGTTGGTTTAAAGCTTCTGGAGGCATAACATCAGTTTCTGAAATTACTAGCACTGTATCTCAGTCACCTGCAAAACAACAATACTGTGTTGCAATTTTGAGCATCAAGCAAGAAACACAATATAAATACAAAGGAATGATTCTCGGATGCGACTAACATGCAGCACAACATTGGACCCTTAGTAATCATGTTTTGAAACAAATTCCATCCCTGAATATGCATACGAAGCATTTGGAAATGTTTCCTTTCATATTGTAAATAGGAACTCAACACCAAAACTAAACTATTATAAATGTAACCAACGACACAAACAAAGTTCAACAAAGTGTTCACAAGTTTGTGATAATTAAAATCGTAACATTCAGCGATAATTATTTTCTTTTTAACAACAATTTGTATTCATGTAGTGTCTTTAATGTGCTAAGAAATTGCAAGGTGCTTTTTCACAGGAAATTCACAGAATTTCCTCTGCAATGGAGTTTGTCAGGAAAGCAGGGAAAACAATCAAAAAATTTCACAGCCAAAATCAACAGAGCATTTTCCAGTTGGAATCTAAGGGAACATTCCTTAACCACCACCACCTCTCCGGCCAGTTTTACCCTCAAAAAGGAATGCCAAAACCAAATGGTGACCAAGATGGAGACAGTACAATGCTCCAGTTTTTGAAATATCAGGCATTACAAAATGCGAACGATGTAATTATTGAACAACAGATATGATAGAACATACACTCCAATTCAGGAAACTAAGAGTTCAGCCAGAGAGTTTGTTTCAAGTAAATGTGAGGACAAACTGCAAGCTGGATCAACACAAAATTTTAGTGATATCCAGTTCTTAGCAATTGGATGCATCTTCATTTGAATCACATTTCAATGCCTGTGCCAAACAGTGTCTATACAAGACTGACCTTTTCATTAATGATCCACATGAGAACGAGAGTTTCCAGTGAATATTACCGAACAGACTAACCTCTTTATTCTAGAAAATAAGGAGCAAAACATTTGGCCCAGTCACTGGCTCTAATCCAGACTGATTTTATCTACATCTCTCACCATAATGACAGGTCTACCAAAAATAATCATCCTTATTTAAAGCAGCATTACATACTTTACAAGTATTTTGTCATAGGCCTGTCTGGAACAAACACATTTTAAGGCCAGTTACGTGAATCAAAATTGTCTCGATTTCTGTGGCATTCAAGAATCTAACAATCTATTTTTGCAAGAGAAAGTACAATTGACAAAGGAGGTCTGGTGCAATTTAAAAGCATGATCAGCGTAATTGGACACCACCTCAGAAGAATTTTCAAAGTTTTACTTCTTAGCGACTTTTTTTCTTTAAGAGTCACTGCTCCAGCAGACCACACCTTTTCGGCAAATCCTGTGATGTCACATACCAACAAGAGGTCCGTACTGAATGGCATTCCTTCCACTGTTGTTGCATGGCAAGTACTCTCGTGCATTAATGAACTATATTTTTTAACTGCTGCTTTTGAGAGAAGAAAAATTGAATGGGTCAAAGTAAGAGCTGGAATTCTCCGACCCTGCCGGTTTCTCTCATCATCTCTGGGAAAAAAAAACAGCAATGAATGAAAAGCAAATTGACAAAATCTTCACAGACCTCAGATCTACAGTTTCCGCTACTGCTGAAGATTCAATTCTGCCATTAAATTCTTCCTTCTTTCATTCAAGCAATGCTTGATAATTGACTCCTAAATTTTCGAACAAACTAACTTTTACACTAGAGTGATAAAAAGAAACAAAAGGATATCTGAAATTCACTGAAAGGGTGTTTAAAAAGAGCGAAAGCAATTCCCTTTCCTCACCTGGTCATAATACCATTTCAGTTTCAAAAAGTAGTTGAAAATACTCAGCACTGAAGAAATTAGTAGATTAATTGGGTTCACTGGAGTCCTACTTGTGCTTTGAACATAGCAAGATATAGCTTGATATAGCTTAATGTAGCTTCTAAAATTTCAAACATTGAAATGTGAACTTCAAATAGCACATTCACGACTCAGAATCCAAACAGTTTGGCCATCTTTACAATTATTTTTGGATCAAAGGCAATAATATGGATCCAGGCAAAGGCAGGTCATATATCTTGCTTCATCATTCCATCATTTTTAGTATATTCTAAGATGCTAAACTAGAAACCTCAGTTTGGAAGGGAAGATATTTACCTATGATCTGGCCTGAAGGCTTGCATGTT
The DNA here is from genome assembly GCF_021869965.1 of Rhincodon typus. NCBI lineage: Eukaryota > Metazoa > Chordata > Chondrichthyes > Orectolobiformes > Rhincodontidae > Rhincodon > Rhincodon typus. The sequence continues at coordinate 9,655 of NW_025969473.1, read as the reverse complement.
TGTCCACATCTTGGTTTAATGATACTGCACAGTGAAGCAGTAATGTCCAGGAGACTGCCTTCCATGTTTTTAAATGGCGGCTTTAGTGTGCACCTCTTATTTCAAAGTTACTGATAATTTAGATTGATTTAGTGCAGAAAATACAGTATGTCTTTGTTACTTACATTGCTCAATGATTGGCTCATGCATTTTTTCAACTGCCAATTGGACTACTTATTTTAAAAGGTATGCAACCTGACAGTAACTAAAACATATTTCACAAAGTGCTGAACAAGCTTACTGTAAAACAGGTTTCACTTATTGCTTGTAAACTACTTTGGGATGCCCTTAGGATGTGACAAAGGGCCATACAAAATCAATTATTTTTGTTTTTTCACTCAATACCCTAAAATAATCTTTTACAAAAATTCTCTGGATATGTTCACAAAGCTTACTTTTTAATCTGTGTTCCATTTCAGAGCTGAGCTGAGCAAAGCAAAATAAGAACAATCTGTTGTGATGAAAGCAATGTCAAAATTGTTATTTAACCAAGGAATGAGGATTAATTCGTGTTCAGTCATTTTCTTCAACAGGGTCATATGGAAATGGCAGTTGCAAGACGATGAGCTGTATCATTGATAACGCAAACCCTGATGGCACTCGTTGAATGAACACTTGATGCTTTATACTGGAGGGCTGTAGGATAATTGTAATGGGTATCAGCAATAACAGATCTGCAGCACAACCAAATGACAAGAGCAATTTTGGGAAAGGTTGCGAATGCCAAGATAATTTTGACTGGGGGAATAAACATTCTGCAGCACATTTTGTCCCCTGCAAAAGAAGAACAGCTAAATTAAACCCAATATGAATACTTCCAGTTCAGACACAATAGTGGTTGGCTCAAGAACTGCTAACCAATTATGGTGAATCAGCAACGGTATACAATTGTTCTATGGATCAAAGACCATCAAACCCATTTTTGACAACATTTTACCAATGAATTACTGAACCTGGGAAACGCTGGTACTTCCATTAGTCCAAGACAGACTGATTGGTTCCAGATCTGACCCTGATAGTGTTATCCATTTGTTTCTCAGTAATAATATTAGTCATCAAAACAGAGGCATCAACTTTTCTCTGATTCATGTGGCCTTATTTACAATGATCCGTTAATGAAAAAAACAAATCAGCATTTTTCAAATAATGAACTATTCACACCAGCTGAAAATGTTTAAATGGAATCTAACAATTCGGGCAAAACTTCCGAGCTTTTCCAAACAATGTTTCTAGGATACAATATCATCAATGAACTTCTACAACAAACCTAAAATTGCAAGGCTGTTCAACATATTGACTGTTGAGAAAAGAATTAGAGGAGGAAAATTGTGAGAAAGTACTTCATTTGCTGCTTGGAGAAGGTTCTACTCCGAATGTTCTAATAGGCAGCACTCAGGGGAATTACTGGATCTCAGCACTGTGCAAGTTAGAAGTCCACTTGCTGCAATACAATTTTAAACACACACCAAAATGTTTGAATTTGAGTTGCTCTTGGAACCTTCGTAGCACATTTGTCAAATTGCAAGATCCAAAAATTGCTACGCGATAGTTTAGGGTTGTTTGCATGCTTGAACTGTCAGGAAAATGGCATACGATGCAGTTTTTTGGACACCATTTCGTATTTCACAACATCTGAAAATGATTGAAAACAAATGCATTCATATTTGTGCATGAAATCAATGATTGCTAAATAAATACTTGGAAAGTGGAAAACTTCATAATCTCTCAAATATTGCCCTAATTTTTAACGGAAACTATGCACAGTGGGTCGGGGAGCGCAGGCAACAAGATTGGAAGCAAAGGGAAAGGTGAAGAATTATGCTTGTCCTGAACTGGACAGCACTAGTTGAGTTGAATGTTACATAAATTTGGAATAAGACCAAAAAAAGAGTAGCATTTGCGATGGTGAGAACTAGTACTGTGGATGCGGCTACTTTATTTATTTGAGAGTTTTGTATTTTGTTGATTGTTTTTGAAACAAGTTTTTCGGGTTGGTTGTCGAAAATATAACACATACAGGATATGGCTGATGCTGCTGTTGTTAAAGTGTATAAACACCCAAATAATTTTTGCTTGTAAAGGTAAACAATGACCTAGTTACCGGTAACTTCTGATATGAGCCATATCCCAATTTGTCAACCAAATTAATATTGAGATAACAAGAAGGATCATTGGACCCAGAGTGTTAACTCTGCTTTCTCTCGACAGACGCTGTCAGACCTGCTGAGTTTCTCCAGCAATTTCGGCTTTTCTTTGATATGTAAATAAGCTGTGTTACTCAGCAAACTTTTTAAAAGAAAAGTTCATGGAAGGACAATCTGAAATCAAACTGGAGCAGAAACAAATTATCATTTTTAGATAGTTGCATAAGTGTATAAAAATGTTCAATTTAGCAGGTACAAAAAGGAAATGAAAAGCAAAATATGTCAGTGGTGCTAGTCACTTTTGATGCATTTATGGAGCAATTAAATCTCATCTACACTGAGGCCAATGTAGGTTGAGAGGTAGTGTCTTGTGGCATTGTGGTCGTGTCCCTGCGTCAGAGACAGGAGACCCTGATTCAAGTCCCATGTGTCCGAGAAATGGGTCATAAAATGTCTGAGCAGGTTGATTAAAAACACAGCAGAGGGAGAAAATATAGTTCTTTTCGCATTACCCCAGCCAAGTTTTGTCGTCCTCACCTGAAGGAACAAATTGCTGCTAAAATTCCACACGTATCAAGAGCATTCTGGCCAACCACAGTCATCAGGACCAAGAATTCTGATCCAGCTTCACCCACACTTGCATGGAGATTCTGAGGCATAACACTGCAGCTGCTCATCAAAGAATCCCAATCAAAAGTGGGAGATTCCGTAGTGGTTGACTTGGTCTGATTCTGGGCAGCGCCATAGCCACAGAGCATTACATGATAATTTTAGTGAAACAGCATGTGTATCAAATTGCCTAAGATCTAAACCGTTAGTAAGACCAGTCACGGAAGATAACTTCCGTTTTGCACATAAGCAGCAATTGTCTTGAAGTGCCTCAAATGTTTTTGCCAATTGTACTCCCATTGATTGAAATCACTAAATAAAACTAAATACAGCTGTACTGCACCATGTTGAACACCACTTGGAGGAAGCACAAATGAAAGAAAGGATGCAGAATGCGATCTCAGGGGACATTTCAATTTCCAGGTGAATTGCGGGAGCACAACTGATTGAGCACAACAAGATATTTCTGCTCGACTGAGCAAGTGGTGATGGAACCAAAAGTGAGGGAAATTCACACTTGACCTCATTATCACCAAACTGTCTGTCGCAGATGCATCTGTGAAAAACATCATCGCTGCGTCAGAATTCACACGACACCAGGGTTATAATCCAACTAGTTTATTTGAAATCACAAAAGCTTTGACAGGTGCAGTGAGGGAACAGAGCACACAGACACAGACATTGTAGACAGAGAGATCATGGGCAGATAGATCAAAAGTTTATCCAGCTGAGAGCATGGTTGGCATTGTGCTTGAGAGATGTTCTGCGCTACCGTGTGAGCATGGCTGATGAATCTGGCTTTAACACATCTCCCGACAGCTCGAGCATCCATGTTGACCCTCGGGAGCAGCTTTCCAGAGGGGTCCAATCAGATTCCTTCTTCTTTAGTCGCTGCATCGCAGATCTCTCCATCCACTTTTCTGGTTCATTGGTTGTCTCATTGGGCTCGCTGCTGACATCTTGGGGTTTGTGGAAGAATTTCTGGACCGTCATTTGACAGATGAATTCCTCTGTGTCTGCCTCATGACTCATGGGGACCATTTCGATCGTGGGGCAGAAATTAAGCCCTCAGCTGATAAACACTGATTTCATCCGGTTCAAGGGCTTGGTCAGACAAGTTGACGATGGATTTCTCTGTGGTGCTATCGGTTTCAATTGTGGTACCTGGGGAGGCTCGGTTACTGCTGAGTGACCATGCGCACAATCCTTGTGGAGAAGAAATTCCACCATCACGTTGAAAATATCTTCCATCAATTTGTGTGAAGCTATCATCGTGCGAAATGGAGCAGACTCTGAACAGATCCAGTCACTCAAGACTGCGCGTTCATGAGGTGTTGTGGGCAACCAACAGCAGCAGAATCCTGTTCCAAACACAATTTGCTCATTCATGGCCCAGCACATACCACCATTCAGCTATTACCATGAAGGAAGAGGATCCACCTGCTTTAATGAAGAATACAGGAGATTATGCCAAGTGGACCGTCAGGTTTACCTCAGAATGAGACGTCACTCTGGTGAAGCCACAAAACAAGATCAATTGCAAGCCAAAAAGCAGGCTTAGTAAGTGAAATATAGAGGTCAGCATTCCCACAACCAAGAGATCAAATTTAAGCTCAGCAGTGCTGCCACATCCAGCTATGAATCGTGGTGGAAATTTAATAAATTAAGTCGACTAGGATGTTCCACAGATATGCTCTTCGTCAGTGATGTGAGAGACCAGCACATAAGCATTTGCATCAATCTTTGGCCAAATGTTTTCAGTGGATTACTCATCACAGCCTCTTCCAGAAGTCTGCAGCATCACAACTACCAGCCTTCAGCGATTCAATTCACTCCATGTGATATCAAGAAATGGCTGGAGGGACTGGCTACTGCAAAGGGTACGGGCTCTGATAATGTTGTGGAAATAGTACTGAAGACTTATGCTATGGAAACTGTTCCACAACATGAGCATCAACCCAACAATTTTGAAAATTGATGAAACATCAACAATCCTGCTCCTCTGATGCTGCCTGGCCTGCTATGTTCCTCCACATCCACACTGTGTTATCTCTGACTCCAGCATTTCCAGTTCTTACTGTCTCTGAATTTTGAAAATTGCCCAGGATAGGCCTGTACACAGAAACCGCAAAAAGTACATTATGAAGGAAGGTCACTGGACTAAAAACGTAAACTCTGCTTTCTCTCCACAGATGCTGTTAGGTCTGCTGAGTTTTTTCCACCATCTTTTGTTTTGTTTCAAGTCCAACCCAGCCAATTCCCATCCATTATCCTCCTCTCATATATCAGTCAAATCATGGAAGGTTTCATCAACTGTGTTATCAAGCAACTCCTGCTCAGCAGTAACCTGCTCACTAATGCCCATTTTAGGATCCGCCAAAGACACATATCCATTGAATCTAAAGGGACTGTTATTTGGAGAGACCATAATCCTTTATTCATATTTTTTTATTTCCAGAAATTAAAGAAGAATATACAAGAGTTTCTTCGGATTTCAATATTGCTACCACACAAAACCATATACATCACTGCTGAAACTGAGGAATGTTCTCGTGAACACTGTCAAAAATTATTATGAATGAAATGATCAATGAGTTAGTGTACACATATGTGGTAGCATGCGTTTAACATAAACAGATTAAAGCTAATAATGTAATGTTGAATAGTGGTTATAAAATGATAGAAAATGAAAATACCTCTCAGAAAGCACATTTATTTTTCCTCAGGTGGGAGATGTGATTTATGGAATTTTGGGATTTGCGTTTTAAAATAGATTCATGGCACTCATTCGCTGAAGGTAATATTATTTTGAGAAAAGGAGAGAACAATTTGAGTCAATTTACAAATTGCATGCATTCCAAATTAATACGGTACAACAGTTAAATGTTTGGCAGACCGTCTGTGTCAATGAGTGAACGTTTATAATTTTGAACCTAAAATATGCGAGAAAGCCCTCCATTTAATTTTCACTTCAGAACAGAAAATTCAAGATATCTGTATGGAAGAACGAGAGTGCTCAACTCAGAAGAGAAAACAATGTCTCCTAAGGGGTCAATCGAACTTTATTTAGGGGAACCAGTCAGTGTAGTCACAATGCGTTAGTTGGTAGAGATTCTCATCACGTAGAGCTTGGATATATCAAATGACACTCTGTATGCAGTATGTGTTTACGTGTCAGGGTGCAGCCGGGCAGCTTGTACGTATCAGTTTCTGAAAGGAGATGTTGACTGTGTGTAGATTCATTGTCACAGCAGTGGTTCTTGCTCCAGGTAACAACTGATACTAGACAGGGTACAGGCAGTCAATCCTCAACAGACAAGATGAAGTATGGTCCAATCCATCACCTGATGAAGATTATCAAAATAAGAGCGCTGTTGGGGCCAATCATTGGTCATCATTTCCATTGACAAGAGCCTGGAGATGCTGGGAGGTCTTGGCGCAGAGAATTGTGATCTCCCACCTCCCATTCGCTGTTTCCATCAGCTTCTCCTCCGTCATTTACAACTGCTGGGAGAGGCGAGGGCAGGAATTGCACACATCCCGTTCGGTTTAAAGGAGAGTAAACTTACGTGTACATGTCTACTCCTTCAGGCATCAGGTGATTGTTTGCATGGCCTGCGGAAAGGTGACTGAAGGGGTATTTCCCAGGATCTGTGAGGGGTTGACTTACCATTCCTTCTGGACAGCAGATGGGGTACAGTGACACATACTCAAGGAGCTGGGGCATGACAGGAGGAACTGTCCCACCGCAAAGTGCGTCAAAGATTCACCAGTGGCCCGCTGGTGGCACTGCCGCTCCTCGTGCCCCAAAGGTGACACACGGAGTCTCTCAAGAAGGGCCCGAGGCGGAGGTCACCGTTACGGCAGCCTCTGGCAGGGAGAGAGATGAGTATCCGGCTGGAAAGAAGGCATGGAGAATGACCAGATTTGTGACAGCTGCCCCATTTTATGTGTCCCTTTGTGCCCGGAATGGGGTGCTTTGAGTCGGGGCTTGGGTTTGGGATCTCAGCCCAACCCACCCTGGTGCTAGAGTGCCCTATGGCTGCACTTGCATTGCCCTGGAGCGAGAACGCTGACAACAATCTCCTGTCCCGTATTGGTTTAGCACAGTAGCCCTGATCTCTGCACACCTGAGTCCCTCGTCCTATTGGGACAGATTCAACAACAGAATGAGATAATACAAAAGTCAAGTCATGACAGGGAACAAAAAAATGGCTGAAAAGGCAATTAAAGGTTCCCTGTGAGAAATTGAAATGCATCAAAAAGAGCCCGGAAGAACGCGAGGGAAGTCCCCAAAAGGAAAAGATTCCCAACCAAACCCTCCTACGTCCAAAGTCTAATATCCCAGAGCCTGGTGGAAACCAACTGTACCCCTCGCTAAGCCAACTGGAAAGCAAAATACCAAAGAGACCCAAATCCTCCACTGAGTCCGGAGATGATGAGGAGCTCTGTTTAGCCCTCTTCCAGACCAAGCAATGCAAAATCTGGTCCCAGCAGAAAACTGGGAGGATCGAATACAAGTATGAATGGGTCGCCTTGTCCAGACACAACCTCGCGCTGCCAAAGATGATGGATAATTTGTCCAAAGAACGTCTCCCCTGCCCCTGCCCCTCTGAAAAACATGGGAGGCTTAAAGACCTGGCAGCAACTGGAATGGCTGTGAAGGAAAAAGAAACAGATGGGGAGAGAGAGAAAAGAGAGGAGAGAGGAGACGAGACGAGACGAGAAGAGAGACGAGACGAGAAGAGAGACAAGACGAGAAGAGAGAAGAGAAGAGAAGACAAGACAAGACAAGACAAGAGAAAGAAGAGAGAAGAGAGAAGAGAGAGAGAGGGGTGAGAGAGAAAAGAGAGGAGAGACAGAGAAGAGAAGAGAGAGAGAGACAGAAAGAGACAGAGAGAGAAAAGGAGAAGACAAGAGAGAAGAGAGAGAGGAGAGAGAAGAGAGAGAGGAGAGAGAGAGAAGACTGAGAGAAGAGAGAGCAGAGAGCAAAAAGACAGAAGACAGAGAGAGGAAAGACGAGAAAAGAGAGAGAAAAGGAGAGAGCGAGAGAGAGAGAGAGAAACAGGAGAGAGGTGAGAGAGAGAAGAGTAGAGAGAGAGAAGAGAGAAGAGTAGAGAGAGAGGAGAGAGAAGAGTAGAGAGAGAGAAGACTGGAGAGAGAGAAGAGAAGAGAGAAGTGAGAGAAGACAGAGGAGCGAGAGAGAGAGGAGCGAGAGAGAGAGAGAAGAAACATGAGGAGAGAGGAGAGAGGGCAGGAGGATAGAGAGAGAGAAAAGACGTGAGGAGAGAGGAGAGAGGGTGGGAGGAGAGAGAGAGAGGAGAGTGAGAGTGAGAGAGAGAGAGAGAGGAGACAGGGACAGATACAGGGACAGAGAAGGGACAGAGAGAGAAGAGAGAGGAGAGTAGAGAAGAGAGAGTGACAGGAGAGAAGACAGAGAGAGTGAAGCAAGAGAGACAGAGAGAGAGAAGAGAAGAGGAGAGAGAGAAAAGGAGAGAGAGAGAGACAGAGACAGGAGAGTGAGGTGAGAGAGAGAGAAGAGAAGAGAAAAAGAAGAGAAAAGAGAGAAGAGAGGGAGAGAAAAGAGAGAGGAGAGGGAGGAGAGAGAGAGACAGACAGAGAAACAGAGCGAAAAGGAGAGAGAGAAAATATAGAGCAGAGAGCAGAGCAGAGGACAGAGACGAGAGAGAGAGAAAAGAAGAAAAGAGAGAGAGAACAGAGAGAGAGGGAGAGGGAAGAGAGGGAGAGGGAAGAGAGGGAGAAGAGCAAGACGTGAGAAGAGCGAGAGAGAGGAAAAGAGAGAAGAGAAGAGAAGAGAAGTGAGAGAAAAGAGGAGAGATCAAGAAGAGTAGAGAGAAAGAAGAGAAGAGAGAAGAGACAGACAGAGAGAGACAGCGAGAGAGAACACAGAGAGAGAGAGAACAGAGAAGAGAGGGGAGAGGTTAGAGATGGGAGAGGTTAGAGAGGGAGAGAGAAGAGAGGGAGAGAGAAAAGAGGAGAGAGAGAGGAGCGAGAGTACAGAGGGAGAGAGAAGAGAAGAGAACAGAGAAGTGAGAGAGAAGAGAAGAGAGAGGGAAGCGAGAGAGGGAAGCGAGAGAGAGAAGCGAGAGAGAGAACAGAGAGAAGAGACGGCGGGAGGAGCGAGAGAGAAGAGAGGAGAGTAGAGAGAGCAAAGAGAGAGAAGAGGGAAGAGCAGAGAGCAGAGCAAGGAGAAGAGACAAGAAAGACAAGACAGAGACAAGAGAGAGAGAAGACAGAGAAGAGAGAGCAGAGAGAAAAAAGACAGAAGACAGAGAGGAAAGACGAGAAAAGAGAGAGAATTGGAGAGCGCGAGAGAGAGAAACAGGAGAGAGAGAGAGGTGAGAGAGAGGAGAAGAGAGTGAGCGAACAA
>NW_025969473.1:0-372 GCF_021869965.1 Rhincodon typus | reverse complement strand
ATCCCAGAGCCTGGTGGAAACCAACTGTACCCCTCGCTAAGCCAACTGGAAAGCAAAATACCAAAGAGACCCAAATCCTCCACTGAGTCCGGAGATGATAAGGAACTCTGTTTAGCCCTCTTCCAGACCAAGCAATGCAAAATCTGGTCCCAGCAGAAAACTGGGAGGATCGAATACAAGTATGAATGGGTCGCCTCGTCCAGACACAACCCCGCGCTGCCAAAGATGATGGATAATTTGTCCAAAGAACGTCTCCCCTGCCCCTGCCCCTGCCCCTCTGAAAAACATGGGAGGCTTAAAGACCTGGCAGCAACTGGAATGGCTGCGAAGGAAAAAGAAACAGAGGGGGAGAGAGAGAAAAGAGAGAAGAGA
>NW_025969472.1:0-14951 GCF_021869965.1 Rhincodon typus | reverse complement strand
TGTCTAAGGTATTTCATTGTTAATCCCATTGACTCTCTAAATTAGATGTTTACTGTTGAACATTCACTGACCATTTGCTGCTGGTAGTTATCCTCCCTTAGTAGCTCCCACAATGTTGTTTGGTAAGGACTTATTTGCCAAGTGATGATGAAGGGACTTTGATCTCGAGTCATAGAGCTGTACAGGATGGAAACAGACCCTTTGGTCCAACTCGTCCATCCCCACCAGATACCCTAAATAAATCTAATCCCATTTGCCAGCATTTGTTCCATATATCTTTAAATCTTTCCTATTCATATACCATCCAGATGCGTTTTTAAATGTTTAATTGTAACAGCCTCCACCATTTCCTCTGACCTTTCATTCCATACAAGCACCACCCTCTGTGTAAAAAATAGTTGCTCCATAGGTCCCTTTAAAATATTTCCCCTCTTGCATTAGTCCTATGCCCTCTAGTTTTAGACTCTCCCATACGAGGGAAAATACCTTGTCTATTGACCCTACCCATACCCTCATGATTTTATAAACCTCCACAAGGTTACCCCTCAGCCTCCGACAGTCCAGGAGAATTAGCCCCAGCCTTTTCATTTTCTAGTTCTCAAACCTCCAACCCTGGCAACGTCCCTATAATTCTTTTTTGAACTCTTTCATATTTGACAACATCCTTCCTACAACAGGGAGATCTAGAATTGCACGCAGTATTCCAAAAGTGGCTTGACCAATGTCCTGTACAGCCCAACATGACCTCCCAACTCCTATACTCAATGCACTTTCTTCGGTATCCTGTCTACCTGTGACTCCACTTTCAAGGAAGTATGAACCTGCATTCCAAGGTCTCTTTTTTCAGCAACACACCTCAGGACCTTACCATTAAATGTATAAGTCCTACGTTGATTTGCCTTTCCATAATGTAGTACCTCACATTTATCTAAAATAAACTCCATCTGACACTCCTCGACCCATCTGATCAAAATTCCGTTGTACTCTGACGTAACCTTCTTTGCTATCCACTACACCTCCGATTTTTTTTATCAGCTGCAAACTTAGTAACCATACCTCCTTCTTTCAAATTCATTTCATTTATATAAATGATGAAAATCAGTGGACCAAGCACCAATTCTTGTGGCACACTGCTGGTCGCAAGCCCCCAGTCTGAAAATCAACCATCCACCACCACACTTTGTCTTCTACCTCCGAGTCAGTTCTGTATACAAATGGCTAGTTCTCCCGATATTCCATGTGATCTAATCTTGCTAACCAGTGTACCTTCCAAAAACTCAATCAATGTCCAAATTAATGACAATTAATTTACAACAATTAAGTGCCTGTCACATAATGCAGGAGGTTAGTTGGCTGAGTGAATCCATTCCCAAACACTGAGCAGGTGAATGGCTTGTAACTGGTGTGACTGCGTCAATGAGTTTTCATCTCTGATGGAGAAATGAATTCCTCCCCACAATTCCCACATTTTTCCCCACTGTTACTGCATTTGTGGTTTATGAGGTCTGATGATTGGCTAAACTCCCAAGCTGTTTCTCAGGAGTCTTATAAAGCAAGTTTCGATCAGTGTCACATAATAAGATATTAGAGAGGTGACAACGTTTTATGGTCACATATGTGGCTTCCAAAGAATATTACACAGTGCAAAACTGAGGTCAAGAGAAGGAGAGGTTCAGTGAGAAGATTTCACATTTTGTAGCCTTGGAAGTTGCGGGTTAAGGACACAAAATGTGGATCAGTTAAAATCGAGGATACTCAGGAGGTTGAAATTAGAGGGAGCGCAGATGTCTCGGAGGGCATTCTGAAATTCATTCTCGGGATGCCGGCATGGCTGGATGGGTTATAATTTAGTGGCCATCCCTAATTGTCCTTGAGATGGCCGGAGAACATTACAGAGATAGTCTCCTCTCTATCTCTCAAGAGATTTGAACAGGAAGATGAAAAGTTTAAAATTTATCTGTGTGAGCACGGTGTGGTGGGTGAACACGACTTGGTGTGAATACTCACGCAGGCACCAGAGTTTTGGATGACCTGAGGATAGCATCACTTCGTGAATAACCTGTAACTCCTTCCCTCACAGCAATGTCAGAGCTTGTGTGGGAAGATAAAGGTTGGTTAGGAGAATGGGTAGTGATTAACAACCTTATTCAGATAGAGGCAATGGAAGGAACAATAAAACACTGAACAGCTCTCAAGTACACCCATTATTAGAAGAAGAGGAAGTTAGACAATTGCAGAGAGGGGAATGTGAGAGGACAGTGGGGCGTGCATTAGGAAAGTTCAGTTAAGAGGTAACGTAAGAATGGATCCGAGTTTCGGCAGCAGATCAGCAGAGACAAGGAGCCGTCAGGTGATGTTACTGAGTTGGAAGTAGGCAGTCTTGGTGATGATGAGGATATGTGTTTCAAAACTCATCGTGGGGTGAAATATTTCACCATGGTTATGACGTATTTGGTTTACACTCAGACAGTTGCCAGGGAGAGGGAATGGAGTCAGTGGCAAGGCAGTGGAGTTTGTTTTGGGCACTGAAGACAAAGGCGTTGGCTTTGCCATTATTTAACTGGAGGAAATTTCTTTCTATGAGGACTGGATTGTCAGGCAAGTCAGGACAGTGTGTGACCTGGTTGGAACTTGGAGGTGATGGCGTTCACATTCACCTGCTGCCCTGCTCCTTCTAGCTTTTGGAGATTAAGTGTTTGGAATGTTCATGTCAAAGCTCTGGGCAAGTTGTAGGTGTTTAAAATCCACCTCCCGCCTCCTTCAGTCGCTATCTTCACATAGAAGCCAGAATCTTGTGAGAGATTCTCTCTCACTCTCTTGTTTGTTGTTTGACATCAATTTCACAGAATATTAGAAAGGGAAGTTTTACAAATCAACCATCACACTATGGTCTGATGGAGTCGCCTGATTTACCACAAATGGAATGTGATCAGATTTTAAACATGGAAGGAGAAAGCTCTGTTTGCAGTGGAAAGAAATTGTACGCATGTTGCATGTGTGGACAAGGCTTCAGCCAATCATTAAAACTCACAAACCACAAATGCAATCACACTGGGGAGAAATTGTGGAAATATGGGTACTATGGGACAGAATTTATTTCCCCATCTGAGCCGGAAACCAACAGAGTCACACAGCTAACAGGCCATTCACCTGCTCAGTGTGTGCGAAGGGAATCACTCAGTCACCTAACCTGCTGCAACACCAGCTCATTCACACTGAGGAGAGACTACTTCAATGCACAGACTATGCAAAATGCTTTAAAACTTCCAGGGACTTGACATCCCATCAACTAGCTCACATTAAAGAGAGACAATTTAAATGTCCAGACTGTGGAAAATGTTATAAAACCTCTGGGAGCTTGATGTCCCTTCAATATGCTCAAACTAATAAGAGACCTTTTAAATGCCCACACTGTGGGATGTGCTATAAAAGTCCCAGGGACCTGATGTCCCACCAACATGTTCACTCTGAGGAGAGACCATTCAGATGCTCTGTCTGTGGGACTGGGTTCGGGTGATCATCTGATCTCATGGAGCGCCAGCAGGTTGTCAGTGGGTAGAAACCATTTTCAGCTGCTCCGAGTGTGGGAGGGGACTCACTTGGTCATCCAACCTGCTGTAACACCATCAAGTTCACACTGCGGAGAGATCTTTTAAAAGTCCATACTGCAGGAACTATTACACAAAATCCTGGGAATTGACTTGTTATCAACGCGTTCGCACTGAGGAGAGACCTTTCAAATGATCAGATTTTAGGAAAAGCTATCGAAGTTCTGTGGAACTGATGTCCCATTAACATGTTCACATGGTGAGTGACGATTCAGATGCTTTCATTGTGGGACGGGATTCAGGCGTTCATCTCCACTCTCAGTACACCAGTGAGTTCACACTGGGAAGAAAGCATTTACCTGCTCCGCGTGAGAAAAACAGTTAGCTCACTCATTGACCCTGCTGAGACAGTAGAGAGATCACACCAGGGGACAAACCATTCACCTGCTCCATTTGGGGAAGGAATTTACTCACTCATTGACCCTGCCATGGCAGCACAGAGTTCCCACATTTCAATAGTGATTGGACTTGGCTGCTCATCACATTCAGGACTGAAAGCATGGTTTTCCATTCTGGATATAAGTCAAATAATTCAGCTTTGTGGTAAACACAGTGTAATATGTCCCTGTAAGGATGTGATCACAGAATACTTAGAAGAGCCAGATAGGCTTTGTCAAGGGAAGGTCATGCCTGATACATCTATTAGAATTCTTTGAGGAGATACTGAACTACTTAGACAAAGGGTAGCCAGCGTATGTGATCTGTTGGATTTCCAGAAGGCATTTGACGAGCCATACAGTAAGCTGCTGAATAAGATAAGAGTCCATGGTGTTAGGAGCAAGCTACTGTAATGGATTAAGTATTGGCTGACTGGCAGAAGGCAGAGAATTGGGATAAAGGGGTCTTTTTCAGGATGGCAGCCGGATGACTAGTGGAGTTCAGCAGGGGCCAGTGTTGATACGAAAACTATTCACGTTATGCATTAATGATCTGGACAAAGGAATTGAGAGCATTGTTATTAAGTTTGCAGATAACGCAGTGTTAGGTGGAGGGACAGGTTGTATGGAGAAAGTGGGAAGGCTTCAGAATGGCTTTGACAGGCAAGGAGAGTGGTCAAAGAAGTGGCAGGTGAAATACAGTATGGGAAAGTGCGAGGTTGTACATTTTGGTCAGAAGACTAGAGGCATAGACTATTTTCTGAACGGGGAAAGGCTTCAGAAATCTGAAGTTCAAAGGGAATTGAGAGTTCTAGTTCAGGATTCTCCTTAAGTTAACATGCAGGTTCAGTTGGTGGTTAGGAAGTCAAATGCAGCATCGACATTCATTTCAAAAGGACTAACAAAGGAGCTACTGTTGAGGCTATAAAAGGCTCTGATCAAACTGTATTTGGAATATTGAGAGTAGTTTTCGGCTCTGCATCTAAGGAAAGATGTGCTGGTGTTGGAGGGGTCCAGAATAGATTTACAACATTGATTGCAATGATGAAGGGTTTGTCATGTTTTAAATATACATATATTTTTAAAATCACATATTAGATTGAACGCAGTTGTTTGTAAGGAATCTCTTGAACAGTATAAAGATTGTAGGGGCATTCCTAAGATGGACATCAGAAAGGAAAAGAGACGATATGACATAGACTAGGCAAATAAGGTTAAGAATAATCTAAAGAGACTATACGTACATTAGGAGCAAGAGAACAATGGGAGAGAGAGAGAGTTGGGCCCTTAATGGTGAAAGAGGTCATCCTTGTATCGAATCTTATGAAGTGGGAGAGATATTAAATAAATATTTTGCTTCACGTTTTACTGTAGAGAAAGAAATGGAAGATGGAGAAGGGGGAGCTGATGGGTGGGAATTTGGGGCAGCTGAGGGTGGGGATCAGGGGGAGCTGGGTGTAAGGATTGAGGGGAGCTGGGACTGAGGATCGAAGGGAGTTAGCTGTGGGCATCAGCAGGAGATGGGGTGGGGTTCGTGGGAGCTGGTGGTGTGGGTGGGGTGGAGCTAAGGATAAGGATTGGGTGGGGTTGGAGGTGAGGTAATGGCGGATTGTGCTTTTTGGGTATCTATTCCTTTTAAAAACTCCGTGTAAGTGTTCCTGTTCTGCATTGCACAATTCCAGGTTGCTGCAGTGTATTGTGGTTCATTTGAATAATGTCTTGATGCAACTTCGTTTATGGGTGCTGGGGTGATTGCTGGTGTAAGTAAGTATCTGGTCCGTATGTATGGTCTTCCTTTATACGCTGGTCTGGAGTTCCCCATTATTCTTACAGTCTACCATTATGTCTAGGAAGGGTAGTCAGTTATTATTCTCTTCTTCTTTTGTGAATTTTATTCTGGTGAGGATGCCCAAAAAGCACAATACGCCATTACCTCCATGACAGACCACAACAAGCAGACACAACACGGCCAGACACACTAGTCAACCTACCGAAAATCCGAGACATATCAGAGATGACCACAAGACTATTCAGACCCCTAGGTATCAGGGTAGTCCACAAACCAACATCCACCCTGTGACAGCTACTGACAAACTTAAAGGATCCCATACCCACAACTAATTAAACTAACGTAATGTACAAAATACCACGCAAGACTATGAGAAACATTACATTGGCCAAACTGGAAGAAAACTGATGATAAGGATACACGAAAACCCAACTAGCCACCATGAGACACGACCAATTCTCAATGTTCTCAATACACACGGACTTGGAAGGACACAAATTCGACTGGAACAACATGTCCATTAAAGCACAAACCAAACAGAGACATGCCAGGGAATTCCTAGAGGCCTGGCATTCCAACAGGAACTCCATAAACAAACACATTGAACTTGACCTGATATACAAACGACTGAAAAACAAAACCGGAAGTGATGCCAAGCACCGCAGCAAACCAAGGCATATAAATAGCAGGACAGGACAGCTGGACAGAATACCAATGCTTCACCGGAGGCGCACTGATGGTGTTACAAGCAGGGTGACGAAATGGCTGCAATCAAACACAGCGGCTCGATGATTAAGTCGACAACCTCGTGTAAAGCTTTGTTTATGAGTAGTACAGGCAGCTCACAGTAAGCAAGGATGTGCAGATTAGAGGCTATAATAAAGTCTTAAACAGCAGCACATTTACATTGCACAGAGTGTGCACTAGGCGAGATCAACATTGGTAAGATCAGCAATATTCGAGGTTAGAGATTCCATTTATCAGTCCAATAACGGCAGGAAAAGAGAAAACTGCTCTTGAACCTGCTGGTGCGTGTGTTCAAGCTTCTGTACCTTTTACCTGACAGAAGAGGTTGGAAGAGATCGTTACCAAGGTGCAATGGGTCTTTGATGATGTTGACAGCCTTTCCGCAGCAACAAGCCGTGTATACGGAACCAATGAATGGAAGGTTGTCTCCGTGATGGTCTGGACTGTGCACACAACCTTCTGCAGTTTATTACGATCCTGGGCAGAGTAGTTGCCATTCCAGGCCGTTATGCACCCAGGTAGTATACTTTCAGTGGTGTATCATTTGAAGTTGGTGTAGTGCAGTTGTCTGCCCTCACTGGTTGTGGTCTGTGGGTCAGAAAGCTGAAGATCCAGTTACAGAAGCTGCAGTAGAGACCAAGTTCATGGCGTTTGGAGATCAGTCTGGAAAGGATAATGGTGTCGAATACGGAGCTGTATTCGCTGACCAGGAGTCTGATGTATATGTCTTTGCTGTCCAGATGTACCAGGGATGAGTGTAGGACTAAGGAAATGGAGTCCACTGTTGATCTGCTTTTCCAGTCGGCAAATTGCAGGGGATCGAGGCTGGCTGAGAGACTGGATTTGATGTGGGCCATGACCAGCCAGCCTCAAAGCACTTCATGATTATTGAGATCAGAGCCACAGGGCAGTAGTCATTAAGGCACGTTGTGTGTGCTTGCTTTGGTACTGAGGTGATGGTGGTCGTCTTGAAGTAGATGGGGGACTTTGAATTGCAGGAGGGAGAGGTTGCAGATATTGGTGAATACATCTCGCCAGTTGGTCCACATAGGATCTGAGTGTTCAGTGGGGGACACTATCTGGGCTCATCACTATCCTTGAGTTATGTCCCATGAAGACCGAGCTGATGTCTGCAGCAGTGACAGTGGGCAAGATGGGCTAGGGGTTATCAGGGCAGGCGTCAGCAACCAATTAGAGACAATCGCATAGTCATTCATTATAGACATTCACCTCCCCCCCAGCCCCCATCTCCCTCAATTGTCATCAACACATGGCGATATTGGTCGGAGTGAGTACCAAACAATGATACTTGGATGGACAGGTGATGCTGAGAAAATGGGAGGCTGCAGAAAGATTTGTACAGGCTAGAACAGTGGGTAAACAAATGGAAGATGGAGCACAATGTGGGAACGTGTGAGATTATGCACTTTGGTAGGTGGAATAGAGGCATACACTATATTCGAAAAGGCTTTACGAAATCTGAAGCACTAAAGAATTTTGGAGTCTTTGCCCTCTCTTATGGTTAATGCGCAGGTTCAGTTGGCAGTTAAG
The DNA here is from genome assembly GCF_021869965.1 of Rhincodon typus. Taxonomy (NCBI): domain Eukaryota; kingdom Metazoa; phylum Chordata; class Chondrichthyes; order Orectolobiformes; family Rhincodontidae; genus Rhincodon; species Rhincodon typus. The sequence continues at coordinate 6,879 of NW_025969472.1, read as the reverse complement.
AAAGCAAATGCAATGTTAGCATTCATTTCAAGAGGGCGAGAACGCATGAGAGAAATGTACTACTGAGGCTGTACAAAGGTTCTAGTCAGACCGATTTGGAATATTGTGACTAGTTTTGGGCACTGCATCTAGGGAAGAATGCAGTAGTGTTGGAAGACATCCAGAATGATCCTGCAGAGGACGGCTTATTATTTGAGGAGCAGTAGAGGACTCTGTGTCTGTGCTCGATGGCGTTTCGAGGGATGGGGGTGAGGCTCCTGACTGAACCTGACAGAATATTGAGAGACATGGATATAATGAATGTTTAGAATATATTTCCACTAGTCCGAGAGACTATGACGCAAGGACACAGCCTCCGAGTGAAGGGATAACCTTTTAGAACTGAGATGAGGAGGAATTTTGTCAGCCTGAGTGTGGTGAATCTGCGGAACTTTTTTGCCGTAGAAGGTTTTGGAGACCATATTATTTAAAACAGAAATAGATAGGGCCTTGATTAGCGTAGGGATCACGTGTTACAGGGAGAAAGTAGGAAAATGAAAATTAGAAACATATCAGCAATGATTGAATGGTGGAGCAGACATGATGGGCCGAATGGCCAAAATTTTTCCTTGTATCTCATGTCTTTACTGTCATATGCTCTATTATTCATTGCAGAATTGCTAGCCTCTGACCTACTGTTGTAGCCCTTGTATTTTTACATTGATTTGACTTCGCATTCTGGTCAATGGTAAGCCCTATGATATGGATGGGGGAGGATTCAGTGTCGGCCAGTAGTCCAGTAATGTGCTGAATATAAGCTGCTGTCAGTAAGTCTCATCTGCTGGAAGCATATAGTCTCTATGATATTTGTCATTTTCAGTCTGTTATTTTCGAAGGATCAGTCTTACGGTGACAGTGACATTGAATTCAACTCTGTAGGCTAAATTTATCAAAGCACTCAGCAAGAATAAATCATGGAATATTGAAGACCTTTCTAATGCATAATGTTCGGAATCAGAAACACTGCGTTCTTGTTCATATTCAAATCAGACAACTTGCTCCATCGAGATCTTGAAGTTGGAACTATTTGGTTCCAGTTCGACACTGCTCAAATTTCTTGTGCTGCTGTGTTTTTCTTTTGTGGCTTGTATTATTCTGCAATCTCATTCTTCATTAAATCCTGATTGAAATATTGTCTGGTGAACCTCCTCCTGACTATTTGAATTTCATTTCATATTTTGTTTGAAAAGACGTTTCGAGGCTGCTGCATATCAGGGAATAACAGGAAGAGACAACTGATGATTGTGCATTGTGTCCTTTACTGGATCAGCTTGTGTCTCCAGCCACCTAAAGTTTTAGTCGTGAGTTATAGAGCCTCAAAATTATTACAGCACAGATGGAGGCCATTCTGCCCATAATGGGTCCATGAGCTAACCAACTGCAACATTTGGAGACAGAGACAGTGAGTGGAGATAAACTGAGAGAGAGAGAAAGAGAGACAGAAAAACAGAGAGAACGAAAATGAAGGGAGATAAACTGAGAGAGGAGAGAGAGAGGAGCGTCAGACTGAGTCAGAGAGGAAGGAGTGTTAGACGAGGGGTAAGTTAAATAGATCAGAGGACAGGATAATGGGGAATGGGCAGGAACAGACAGAAGGTGGCAATTCTATTTAGAAATTCCCACGCACTGCAAGCACTTTGCCTGATACCGTACCCTGCGAGCACTATGCTGATACTGGCTGTCATCCCAGACCATTTACCTCCAATAATATCACAGAGCTGAGTTGCTGACAGTTAAACAGAATCCAATAGGCCAATAGATTTGTTCAAGGAAGAAAGTGGATTTACTTAAATAGACTGGGCCAACAGCAGCAGGAACTGAAAAAATACACCGTGTGTGTGAGATTGGGGCTGAGAATCTCAGAGAGGAGGTTCACTGACAGAAGGGAAATCAGCATCTCAGCGGGAGATCAAATAATGATTGATGAAGTTTGCACACCACTCCCAACATGTTGTAATCTACACATCAATTTATATAGCTCAACATCATGAGTGCATTTTTACAATCTCATCTCTTTGTACTTTCCGTATATTAGTATGTACAGAAAATCATTTTGTCCCTGTATTTTGTGTTGCATAAATCCATTACATTAATATTGTCTCACCTCATTCCTCATTGTAGATGTATCCTTGAACCTGCTGTTCAGAAAAGTTATAAAGAATAATGTTCCAAAACTGATGACTGGGGAATATTATTGTCCCTCCCCCCAGTCTGAATAGCCATGTCCCCCAATTCTCTTCGTTTTCTCTTTCTTCTCCAATGTCATAATCACACTTCAATTGAAGTCCAATAAATGATACTTCATCACAGTTCATTGATGTCGATAACATCAACAACATGACCCTAATCTGCCCTCTCTGATCCTGGTATAACAATCCGAATTGTGTTTGTCAGGTACAATTCTCTGTTAACATATCCATGTCGTTTGCCTGTTATAAACCTATGTCGTCTTAGGCAGATTTTCCAGTGTAAATATGGATGATAAAAGTTCTCTCAATAGTTTACTGATAGTGTAATGACTGATCAGAGGTTACAGGATTTATGTCCCCTTTTATGAACAGAGAACCATGTTTATGTTCTGCCAATCCTTTAGAATTACTCCCTATCCAAGGCAGATTGAATGACTACACACAATCGATCTACCAACATTCCTTCCTTCAATCACCCTCACATATCCCATCCAGAATGTGTAAATTTTAAATGTTTTTTTTAATTTTAATTTTGATTAAACAGTACTGAACTGAAAAGGGTTAACTGGAGCTATTTGTTCAGCAACTGTGATTAATGTCAGTCTCTGTGGATCCTAAATGTGTCACTGGAGGGTTTGCCTCTTCTATGAATTAGGGACTCCTTTCAACGTGTTATCCCATAGTATGAGTGGCAGCATCACCTACTGCACTGATAGGGTTCAGCAGCTGCAGAGAGAGGGGGAGGAGAGATCAGAATATGAGAACAATAGACTGGAATGTTATAACAATAGACAGGAGTTTATCCTCGGGTCTTTACTGGGTTTCTCAGCCTTGGATATCATTAGCATTGCGGATCTATGATGTACTGATGGTTATTCAAGGCGGTTACTATCCCATCCTCGCTATAGTTGGCGCTCCTGGTAAGTCTCTCTGTCTATTCAACTAGGTTGAACTGAATTGCTGCTCATGATATTTAAAATTTGGAATGATGGAAGTCAATGTTTTCAGTTCCAATCAAAAATTTCATTCCTTACAAATTATAACTAGCAAATTACTATTTACCGATTACTCAACAATATGTGAGAAGGATCCAAACTGTTCTCAAACTCCACGATCCTTTCTCTTCTGCACAGATTTATGTCTCCATATCCTCCCCACTCACCAATCTTAGACAGTACCACCATCATAATACCAAGTCTCCTCCTCAGCCTTAATGCAACTTCTGAATAAACGATCATCTGTGCCTTTGTTAAATCTGGATACAACTGTTTCAAGTCCCTTATAGCTGCACTTCCGTTACAAAATAATTGCACTTGAGAAGTTTAACTTGTTCTCTCCACAGAATCTGTCAAATGGGAAGACAGTGCATGGTGCTCAAGTCATTGACTCATATTCTCGAGGCGCAAAATAATAATCTGTTCATGTCTCATGAAGGAAATTTATGGAATTCAAATGAAAGCATCATCTTTGATTTTTTTTAATAAAAAAGCCCATCTGCTTGCCTCATGTCCTTCAGAGACGGTAACGTGTCATCCTTCCCTGGTCAGGTCTCCGTGTGACTGCAAACGCACAACAATGTGTTTTACTCTTTCTTGTTTCACGCAACAGCTGAACAAGGCACTCAGTTCAAGATAGCCATAACATGTTGGCCTGACCAGGGCTGCACACATCCCATGAAAGAAGAACAAAAGTAAAGATAGTTCCCTTCCTCTGCCTGTTTCTCATATTCCTACAACTCATTTCCATTCAGGTATATGACAATTCCCTATTTCAAGTGCATTCTCTCTCATTAAGTCTCTCCCTGAGAGTGATGTTCATCTCCATAGGCACCTCGAGCTGTCTTTATTGATGATGACATACAGATGCAAGAGAATTTAAAATTCCACGTCAGTCGCAGTGCATTTTGAATGCATGGCTTTTTTTACACCACAGGAAAGAAACGGAGGATGCTAAGTGAGGAAAAACAATTATTGTGCTCAACACTGAGAATGTTGTTGAGGCAGTATTGAGGAACTGTGTACAGATTTTCTTTCCTTTATAAGGAATGATATCCTTACCACAGAGAGAGTTTCACCAGACAGATCACTGAGATAATGGTACCATGAGGATTGAGTGAAGATTAATCTGTAGCACTGTGAGAGAATAAGAGGTGATTGCATTGAAACTTGAGGGTAATGGACAATCAATCATTATGTTCTAAACAGACAGTGATAAGGTGATAAATTCCTCTGTTTTTTTTTTAAACTCAGTATACATGATTCTGGATAGTTCAATTGCCACTCAGGACATTCCCGCTACCCCACCCCCACTCCCCAAGTCGATTGAGAGAGAGAGAGATCAAGGCTATGAATAAAGTCTCATCAAATAAATGTGCAGCTGGTGTGTGAACCTGCACTGAACGCCACATTATCCACAATCCCAGCTACAGCCACAATGTATTTACTCTAAAACAGTTAACTATTACCACCAGCTTCTGACTTCCATGGAGAATATGGGTCTGTCTTTTCGGAAATGTAAGATGCCTCCTTGAGACTTGGCACAAAACATTTGGCTTCCCTCCTCACTGCCAGCAACCCACATTAAAGTAACACGTGTTCCATAGGCAATGGAGCCACGAGGAACAAAATGAAGCAGTCTATCTGTGCAATCTCTACTTCATTGGTTTGTCATGTTGGAGCATCAATGACATCCTTGTGTTCCTGTATAAGTGTCTTGAGGACCTAATGGGCTCTTCCTGGTGTCATCCAACAGGTTCAAGAGCCTGATTGCGTTCTACACGTTCCTGTTTAGCAGTTCGCTGTGCTGACCGGGTTCTTTGTCTTCCTGTGTAACAGGCAGGAGAGATTGAATGTACTGTCCCTCTTCTTGTTCAAATGTTTCAATTCGCTGAATGACCTTCCTCTAATTCGTTTGCCACGAGCCTGAGTTGCTGAATGAGCTCCTGTTTTGACCGTGGAAATGTACGGTGTGTCTGGCAGCGCTGTTACATGAATGTTACCTCCACTTTAACAGCACCAACTTCAATGTTGTACAGGTCTTGCCCAACGTGGAAATAAACTGTTTCAGTAGCTGAGAGGTGACAGTTTTTTTTGAATATTATGTAATCCTCAATGAACATCCCCACTTCTGATCCTATGATAGGGAAAGACATTGATGAAGCAGCTGAAAATGTTTGTGCCGAGGAAGCTACACTGAGTATCTTCTGCAGAGATGTCCGAGGACTGAGAGGATTGACGCCCATCAATCACAAGCATTTTCCTTTTTGCTGTCAATAACCCAAACCTGATTAAACCTGATTCACATTAAATCCAATTTAGTTGGTGTTCCTTGATACCATCCTCAGTCAAAGAGCGGCTTGATACACGTGTCAATCTCTCTTACCTAAGCCCTTGCGTTCACATCTTTTGTTCATGTTAACAGGACATGATGTATGTGTAGGGAGTGTTTTCCCCTCACAAAGGGTAGTGAATGCCAGGAATTATTTAGTCTAGACAGTAAGGGGAGGTAGATTACTGAAAGTATTTAAAGAAAAGGTGGATTGATTTTTGACCTGTCATAGAGTTGAGGCGTGTGAAGAATTGGGCATTAAGGATGAGTTGATGACAACAGTAGATTGCCATGATCTTATACAATGGCAAAACACGCTTGACTGTCTGAATTACTGACTCCTGTTTCTTATGTTCTCATATTCTGTAATTGGCAAGTTAATGGTTCTAATTTTCCTGGATGTTCTGTTTTTGAATGTTGCATTCAGAGACAGTAGAGTATTTTGTGAGTAACCTCTCGCTGAAGCAGGGGGTCCTATATTAATAACGAATCTGGGTCTACAACACGACCAACAAATGAAGCACAAATGCAGAGAAGGGAAGCTCTGTAAAGAGACCAGCCTGGATTTCGCAATAACACTTTCCAACCCACGCTAAACAATGTTTGACAGTCTTGAGGGGCTGAATTAAATCCTGTGTTACAGTGGTCAAGGTACTTGGAGCAAATGGCCTCTACCTGTTCCTGTGCAGGATGTTTGAGGGACTGAGTGGAGCATAGAAACATGGGACTGAGGAGTAGGAGTGGGTCATCAAACACTTTGTCAATGCTGCACCAGGCACTAAGACCGTGACTGATCTGATTGTGGTCTCAGCAGCATTTATTTGTCTGTAAAAACTGAAAGAACTGCAGCTGCTGTAAATCAGGAACAAAAGTAGAAGTTGCTGCAAAAGCTCAGCATGTCTGTCAGCATCCTTGAACAAAAGATCAGAGTAAATGTTTCGGGTCCGTTAAGAACCGAAACATTAACTCTTGTTTTTTTCTTCACAGATACTGCCAGACCTGCAGAGGTTTACCAGAAACTTCTGTTTTTGTTCCTTTTCTGTCTGTGCACCACTTTCCTTCATTCATTTCTTTGTCAAATGTTCAAGAAAATCAACTTTGAATAAATGAAAGCACCCAGGCACTGCAAACTTCTGGGGAAGAGAATTCACACTTGAATAGCCCTTTGAGGATTTCTTATTCGTGTTCCGACCAACATTGGAGGGTCACTGTTTCCTTTTCCAGACCCAATTCTCTACTGGTTACATCAAATTTTAAATGTAACTAGTTTAGTGATATTGCCAATCATAATAGGTCTCAGACTGGGTCATTTTGTAGAAAAATG
>NW_025969471.1:13437-14951 GCF_021869965.1 Rhincodon typus | reverse complement strand
GGGACGGTGACTGTGTGGCTGTGATGGGTTGGGGCCAGGGACGGTGATGGTGTGGCGGGGATGGGTTGGGCCCAGGGACGGTGATGGTGTGGTGGTGATGGGTTGGGGCCAGCGACGGTGATGGTGTGGCGGTGATGGGTAGGCACAGGGATGGTGATGGTGTGGCGGTGATGGACAGGGCCAGATCCGGTGATGGTGTGGTGGTGATGGGTGGGCCCAGGGTCGGTGATGTTGTGGCGGTGATGGGTTGGGGCCAGGGACGGTGATGGTGTGGCGGGGATGTGTTGGGCCCAGGGACGGTGATGGTATGGTGGTGATGGGTTGGGGCCATGAACAGTGATGCTGTGGCGGTGATGGGTGGGCACAGGGACGGTGATGGTGTGGCGGTGATGGACGGGGCCAGATCCGGTGATGGTGTGGTGGTGATGGGTGGGTCTAAGGACGGTTATGGTGTGGCGGTGATGGTGTGCCGGTGATGGGTGGGGCCAGTTGCGCAGACGGTGATGGTGTGGCGGTGATAGGTGGGCCCAGGGATGGTGATGGTGTGGCTGTGATGGGTTGTGGCCAGAGACGGTGATGGTGTGGTGGTGATGGGTTGGGGCCAGGGATGGTGATGGTGTGGCGGTGATGGGTTGGGGCCAGATCCGGTGATGGTGTGGTGGTGATGGGTGGGCCCAGGGTCGGTGATGGTGTGGCGGTGATGGGTTGGGGCCAGGGACGGTGATGGTGTGGTGGTGATGGGTTGGGGCCAGTGATGGTGATGGTTTGGCGGTGATAGGTGGGCCCTGGGGACGGTGACTGTGTGGCGGTGAGGGGTGGGACCAGGGGACGGTGATGGTATGGTGGTGATAGCTGGGCCCAGGGACGGTGATGGTGTGGCGGTGATGGGTGGGCCCAGGGACGGTGATGGTTTGGTGGTGATGGGTAGGCACAGGGATGGTGATGGTGTGGCGGTGATGGACGGGGCCAGATCCGGTGATGGTGTGGCGGGGATGTTGTGGGCCCAGGGACGGTGATGGTGTGGTGGTGATGGGTTGGGGCCAGCGACGGTGATGGTGTGGCGGTGATGGGTTGGGGCCAGGGACGGTGATGGTGTGGCGGGGATGGGTTGGGCCCAGGGACGATGATGGTGTGGTGGTGATGGGTTGGGGCCAGCGACGGTGATGGTGTGGCGGTGATGGGTTGGGGCCAGGGATGGTGATGGTGTGGCTGTGATGGACAGGGCCAGGGACGGTGATGGTGTGGCTGTGATGGGTGGGCCCTGGGGACGGTGACTGTGTGGCGGTGATGGGTGGGACCAGGGAACGGTGATGGTTTGGTGGTGATGGGTGGGCCCTGGGGACGGTGACTGTGTGGCTGTGATGGGTTGGGGCCAGGGACGGTGATGGTGTGGCGGGGATGGGTTGGGCCCAGGGACGGTGATGGTGTGGTGGTGATGGGTTGGGGCCAGCGACGGTGATGGTGTGGCGGTGATGGGTAGGCACAGGGATGGTGATGGTGTGGCGGTGATGGAC
>NW_025969471.1:7550-13337 GCF_021869965.1 Rhincodon typus | reverse complement strand
TGATGGACGGGGCCAGATCCGGTGATGGTGTGGTGGTGATGGGTGGGCCCAGGGTTGGTGATGTTGTGGCGGTGATGGGTGGGCCCAGGAACAGTGATGGTGTGGCGGTGATGGATTGGGGCCAGTGATGGTGAGGCGGTGATGGGTGGGCCCCAGAAGCAGGGATGGTGGTGGCCTTTTGGCGAGTCTGTGCATCCTCGGGCAGGGCGAGAGCGGGCCTGGCCTCCCGCGGCTAGACTCTGCTCCTTGGGTTGGCACACAGAGTGTGCCAGTCTTTAGGGAGCTGGCAGTGAGCGTCGTTCCAGCCAAGAGGGATGGTACCATGTTCGACGTCGATGGCGGCTCTGGCTTTCAGTGGCAGGGCGCCCTCTGTGATCGGTGGTTAGGCCCCAATCGGTACTCCCCTTTGGTCAACCAACAGTTGCCCTAGCAACAGTGTGGTAAACCCAATGTGGAAACTTCTGGAACGAACTGCAAATGGAAAATATAGAAAATTGGAGGAGCTCAAGCCGTTTTAAGAAGTGAGGTCCCAGTGTGGCTAAGCACTTTCAAATGACTGTAATGTTGGACTCTTTTATTTCTTTAACTTTCTCCTTCATACTAAGAATTGCTGTAATGTTTAACTTTGTTCTTTCTTTTGACCTTGTCTTAAGACTCTGTACTTGTACCTCAGATGGCACCTTTTGTGCTGATATTAGACACTTTTTGCTGTACCCCTGTATTTTTATATTTGAGGAGGTGTGAAAATAAAATCTAAATTTAGAATTAGTCTCTCTATCTAAAGCAGACGCAGAACAACCACCCCTACCGCCTTGCTGTTTCATCCTCCTTTCTCTCTTCCCCTATATCTCCACATATTGCCCCCCACTCCATCCCCTTCCCTACCCCCTACAGCCAGCAGACATTTTTCTGTTTGCGAGACACAGATCTCTCTCTCTCTCTCTCCAAGGGGCCAGCTGTATGATCCTGCCCATTCATTTGCTCTTGGATTTCGGGATCTCACCAGAGAGATTGGAGGGGGTAGGGATGTTCCCCCAGTGATGTAGACCCAAGGATTAGATGTGGGACTGAGAGTTCGGAATCCACTGCGAGACGATCCCAGGAGCTCCCCTCGGATTTCAGAGTCCCCTCCTCACAGGCTAGACGTTCAGACAGATCCCCGAGGTACATCAACAGAATTTTATTAACATCGACAGGAATTACAAGCAAATATTACACCCACAGTCACAGAATGCATGTGTGAAATCAGCACATTGTCCAGGCACCTCACAGCGCGGAACTCCGCAAGAAGGAAAGTGGAATTTCTTCGGCGCTATTTTCAACAATTTCTTTTGGAATGCAATTTTACACATCACCGGTTGTAAAATCTGGAATATTTATTCGCAGGTGAGCCCTCGGATCTTTGACAAATCCAGCAGGCCCGCTCTCGGTGAAATCATTAGAAAGGTGAACACATCTAGGCACATGTCGGAATCTCCAGGGCCCGTGATCTCTAACTCAAACCGAGTCTGATACATCTCTGGCTTCGGCCCCTCGCAGTGAACCCCACCGCCGACTGTCAGGAAAACCCCACTAATGTCCTTTAGAGAAGGAAATCTGCCACCCTTACCTGGTCTGGGCCTACATGTGACTCCAGGCCCACGGCAGTGTGGTTGACGTTCAATTAGGAATGGGTAATAAATGCTGGGCCTGGCCAGAGACGCCCTCATCCCTTGAACGAATAAACTAAAGAGAAATGTCGACAGAACGGGCCAGGGTCCTAGATCCATTGTAACTCTGTTCCAATGCATACATCTGCTTTTAAAGATGCACAGAAAATTGTTTCTGGTTTTTTGAGCGCGAAGTCTAATAGATTTGTATTCAAGGCAAGTGAATAGGTTTAGCCTTTAATCTCTAAAAACCGAAAGCGTTTATGTCTAATCAATGGCTCTACAAACTTTAAAAATAAAACATTACCGAGTCAGAAATGTCCACTTTTCGTTTAAAGCAGACCCAGTTTAACTTGTATTCAACATTCATCTGTGCGAGCTGCAGCTTATCTACTTTGAAAATAAAATATTGCATTTTAACTTGCTTCGCTGGCTCAGCCAGCTCGAGCAGGGGGTTAAAACAAAATAGGCTTAAAACTGGCATAATCTTGTGTGCAATTAACCCTCCCTTGCATCTGGTATAAAATCTCCAAGAGCTGTCCCATAAGCGGCAGTATTTATCACATCACGAGGTTTGCACAACTTATTTTTAAAAATAAACGTTTTCACAGGGATGTGGGCACCGCTACCAAAGTCCGAAATCGTTTCTCATCCTTGACTGGCCTCAATTCGCTGGTACTTTCTCGAACTTGCTACACCAAGTGTGGTATAGACACCCGCAGTGTGGTTTGGGGAGGGAGTTCCAGGATTCTGACCACCCAGCGACACCAAACAACTAAAGAAACATTGCACGACGCAAAACCCATCACACCTTAACAGATTGATAAGAGCCAACAATTCAAAAATTAGCTTTGAGCTCGCTGCAATTAATCCCCCACAAGCCTTTCGATTGCTTCCGAGAACGTACGCACCCAGACATCGCAATCTCTCCGACCCGATAATCCTAATGATCTAATCAAACCATGTGTTAACCTCTAACACACGCTGTACATTCTCACAGCGCAGCAATATTAATAGTGTGCTCTTCGGCAACTTATTATCTTAGATGGATTGGTTAAACCAGTATAACGCCACCTGAAATTGCTGGCAAGAAAATCAATCTGCAAGCTGGATTCCTTGCGATGAAATGAAACCTGTTGTCTTATGTGAGTCGGTCAAATTTGAAGGGAATTGCCTCTGCAAATTATGGACCACTCTAGACTCTAAGCTGAACATTTATATACAAAGAACCAGAACAAATGTGAGCAGAGGTGATAAAGGGAAGGGGGCTGGTGTTAAGGATGGAGCAGTTGGTGTGAGCTCGGGTGATGAGATGCAGTTTTTGCCCAAAGCACTTTTTTTTTAAAACAGCATGCGACACTGTGGCGCAGTCAGAATTTACAAGCATGTGCCCACCCGCTGGGAGATCCTTCGGCCCACGAAGTACAGGATGTCCCATGAAAGGAGACGGCCGAATGCTGCAGAGCCCAGCCTTTCCTTTCCGTCCCAGCAAGTAGCCTCCAAATGAAATCCCTCCCCCTCTCCCGCTTCCCCTCTCTCTCTCCCCCTCTCCCTCCCCCTCCCTCTCTCCCTCCCCCTCTCCCTCTCTCCCTCCCCCTCTCCCCCTCCCCCACAACCGATTTCCAACAGCGGCTCTCCTTTTCGATAATTTTGTGCGTTCCTGAATGCCACATCAAAACAAGGAGACCCTGCCAGGGCTCGGACGTTTCAGGAGCGGCCTGCTAATTCCAGAAAAGGCTTGGGGTGGGCAGTGCTCCGGGGGGTTAACCCAAGGCGCTACTGAAATGCACGTGCCTTCCTGTGCGTGGAAAACGGGTCAATACGGAAAATGGGAATCCTGTTCTTCTGCAAACACCACCACCCCCCAAACTCCCCAGAAGAGTATGCAGAACAAACACTGTATGAATTGAGATTTGGCATTCTCGCAATCCTGACCTGAAAAAGGGGTCGAGCTTCCATACTCAAGGTGGTGAAACTGAGAGGCCCAGGGCCTTGGGAAGTATTCCGACTTAAATTAGAGACAGCGAGAGACGTAGTTTTGCAATATCCGCGAGGGAACCCAGGTCATTGGTGGAAAGTCATAGTCAGACACACAGACAATCTACATCTGGACATTTGGAGTAACATTATAAAGTTTGCAGATAATACAAGTGTGTCAGGAAAGCTGTGATGGGATGAGTGGTACATTTAAAGATGGACAAAATAATAAAATTGGCAGAAGCATTATATCTGAATTTCAATGCAGAGAATCTGGAATGGAAAGCTACAATCAGAAATAGCAACTATGATACTAGCATGTCATAAAAATCCACTTGGTTCTCCATTGCCCTTTAGGAACACACTTATCTGAGATAACAAGGTGTAGAGCTGGCTGAACACAGCAGGCCAAGCAGGAAAGCTGACCTAGACCCTTCTTCAGCACACTTATCTGGTCTGGCCAATGGGACTCCTACTGGGGCCAATTTCGGGAATGTTTATTTGTGTCAGGCATTGACCAAAGTGATTGCATAAAGTTTAACACTGCCTCGTGTTCGCTGGGAGACACAACATTGGAGGGACTGGGGATCTGAAACTAGCACAGAGAAATTGCTGGATAAAGTCAGCAGGCTAGAGAGAGAGAAGCAGGAGCTTACATTTCGAGCTCTGTGCCCTTCTGAACTGGGCTGAAGACATAAACGCTGTTTCTCTCCCCGTTGGTTGCTACCGGAGTTTCTCTGGCTCAGGCTGGGTGGAAGAGTGTGGGATGGGGTGGGGTGGGGGGTTTGGTGGTGGCAGGAGACGTGAGGAGCTGGGGTCAGCGGATAAACCCCAGAGAAGCAATCCAGGCTGACAGAGAGAGAGAGAATTGAAACATTCAAATCTGAGGTGATAGGGAGGGAGACCTGGTCATTGAGGAGCCAACCTGAGTAGATGCAGATAGGAAGCAGGAACAAAATCAGTAGTTGCCGGACAAACTCAGAACCCTGAGTTCTAAGGGAAGGGTCACCAGGACCCGAAATGTTAACTCTGATTTTTTTTTTCTTCTTCACAGCTGCTGGGCTTTCCCAGCAATTTCTGTTTTTGTTCCTGATTTACACCGTCCGCAGTTCTTTCGGTTTTTATTTGAGATAGGAAACCATGATCTGATAGAAGGGACAGGCTGGGTGGAAGGGCCGAATAGACTGCCCATGTCCCCTGTGTTGAAATGTTCTGAGCATTCTTTGCCCACTGTTCCAGATTTCCACACAAAATAAAAAGAAATCCCCCTCTTTTTGTCTCCCCCAACCCTGACATTTTTAAATGCCTCCATTGACTTCAATCTTATTTCTTAGCCCCCCAACCCCCAACCCCCAACTCCCAACCCCCCACCCCCCACCCCCGACTCCCAACTCCCAACTTTGGAAATGATTTCCCCCTCTCCACTCTGAGCAAATAGCCTCTCTGCTCCCCTCAGTGTTTCTGAACCCCTCGAGTCTATCTCCTTCCCCCCCTTACTCCGATGCTCACAATCCCTATTTCACCCTCAGTGTTTCTGAACCCCTCGAGTCTATCTCCTCCCCCCCTTACTTCAAGGCTCACAATCCCTATTTCACCCTCTCCCCTGTTTTTGAAACAGACTCACTTGTGGGACCTGGGAGTTGCTGGCTGGGCCCAATGTTTAATGCCATTCCCTAATTGGCCCTTGAGAGGTGGTAGCAAACTGCCCTTCTAGAGCCTCGGCTTAGTATCCCACCCTACTGGGCCATTGTTGGAGGGCTGTTGGAGCCCTCTTATGGTAATGACCCTGCCCCTAGAGCAGGAGGCCTGGGTTCAAGTCACACCTGTTCCAGTGGTGTGTAATAGCATCTCTGAACAGGTTGACTGGAAAAATAGGTTAAAAAGAAAAAAAAAACTTATGGCTGCTCAGGGGCCCTCTTGTGGCACAGTGGTAATGTCCCCATCCCTGGCCTGGGAGACCGCGTTCAACCCAGCTGCTCTAGAGGTGTGTAATAATGTCTCTGAACAAACTGGTTAGAAAAATATGTTATAAAAAAGAGAAAAAGTAGGGTCTTCTTGTGGGGCAGTGGTAGTCTCCCTATCCCTGGACTGGGAATCCTGGGTTCAAGTCCCTCCTGCTCCAGAGGTGGGCAATAACATCTCTGAACAAGTTGATTCAGGA
>NW_025969471.1:2408-7540 GCF_021869965.1 Rhincodon typus | reverse complement strand
CCCAACTGCTCCAGAGGTGGGCAATAACATCACTGAACAAGTTGATTATGGTAAAAAGTAGGTGAAAGAAAAAGAGAGAAGGGGGGCCCTCTTGTGGGACAGTGGTATAGTTCCCTACTCCTGGGTCTGCGTAAAAAATGCTGGACCCTCAGAAGCCAGAGTACGAAGTGTCTCCGGATTCCGAGATGGTGATGATGGAGTGCCGCTGCCGCCGGCTTGTCGTAACGGTGGCCCACCTCCGCCTGGCAATGCAGCCTATGTCCTCCAGACACTCGTACATCCTCATGCGGAACTTGGCACCTGCGAAGGCATACAGGAAGGGGTTGAGGCAGCAGTGTAGGTTGCCCAGGCAGGCCGTCAGGGAGTAGCCGGTGTCCATCCGCTCCTCGAAGTTGCAATCCCGGCCGATGGCGCCGAGCCGGTGCAGGGTCTCCAGGAACATCATCACGTTGTATGGGGTCCAGCACAGGAAGAAGACGATGACCACGGTGGCGATGACCTTGATGGCGCGCCTCTCCTTTTGCCGCTGCGCATTGTGTGATTGCATGAGGGTCACGCCGATGTTCAGATAGCTGTAACTCATGACCCCCAGAGGTAGGAGGAAGCCGGTGATGTGGTAGAAGAAGCGTAGGCCCACGATCCACCCCTTGGACTCACTTGCCCCGTAATTGTGGGCACACTTGTGGGTGCCGTTGCCATCCATGGAGTGCAAGAACAGCAAGTCTGGGATGGCTAGCAGTAGGCAGAAGAACCACACAGCCAAGCAACTAACATAGACCCTCCAGGGCCTCCTCCTCTTGTAAAGCTGGACGGCGTGGACGATGGAGAGGTAACGGTCAAAGCTGATGCAGCCGAGAAGGTAGATGCTGCCGTAGAAGCTGATGTTGTACAGGGCCCCCAGGACCTTGCAGAACATGTCCCCGAAAACCCACTCGCTGGCCGCTTCCACCGCCCAAAATGGCAACCCCCCCACTAGCAGAAGGTCAGCCGCAGCGAGGTGAAGGACGTAAATCTCTGTCACCGCTAGACGCTTCACGTTCCTGGCCAAGACCATCATCACCAGCCCATTGCCTAGTAGGCCCACCAGGAAGATGGCGACGTAGAAGGTGGGGATGAACACCCGGTTGAAGGCCAAGCTGTGGCCTGGGTTGCACGGCTGGCTCAGGCAGATGGTGGCGCTTTCGCACGGATCGTAACTGGAATTTGTCAGCACCTCGTAGCTGGTGTTCCCCGTAAAAAAGCTGGAGAGATTGAAGTCGGTAAAATTCTGCGACGGAGAGAGAGAGAACGGACAATGAGTTAGGCTGAAGAAGAGAGAGAGGAAAAATTAAAAACCAAGAATTGCGTTCCCTGAAAGCTCGCGATTCCAAACAAACCTGTCGGTCCATAACCTGGTGTCGCGTGTGACCTCTGACCTGGTGCCCAGCCCAAAGCCACCGGCAGATGATGGTCTGGTGATCCATTAGACAGAACGTGGTCGGTGAAATGGTGATCGCTTCCACCATTAATTGGGGAATGGCCCAAGGTTGGCTTGTGAGGTTTAACCTGCGAACTTTGGCGTGAAGTTTTAAAATCGCCTGTCCTTGTCTGTGAGATTTCTTACTAAGGAGCCCAACTCGAGCTCACTTGTGCCTACGACAGATCTATGATGCATCCTGACTGTCGACCAAATTTAATTCTGTTCCCTCCAGGACACCCTGGTCCACACTTCCTTCACCCCCAACACCTCCCCATAGCCCTACGGCATCTTCCTCTGTAACCGACGAAGGTGCAACACCTGCCCATTTACCTCCTCCGTCCCCAGTATCCAAGGGCCCAAACATACCTTCCAGGTGAAGCAACACTTCACCTGCATTTCCCAGAATTGAGTCTACTGCATTCGCTGCTCACAATGTGGTCTCCTCTACATTGGGGAAACAAAGCGTAGACTTGGTGACCGCTTCGCAGAACATCTATATTCTGCTCGCAAAAAAGACTCTGAACTACCTGTTGCCTGCTACTTTAACACACCACCTTGCTCCCTGGCCAATATCTCTGTCTCCGGCTTGCTGCAATGTTCCAGTGAAGCCCAATGCAAGCTGGAGGAACAACACCTCATTTTCCACTTGGGGACCCTACAGCCCTCCGGACTCAATATTGAGTTCAATAATTTTAGGGCCTAAACTCTCCCATGTCCCATGCCCCACCCCACACACCAGGCCTTGTTACCACATAGCCTGCCACTGCACACCCCCTGTTGTTAGTCCTAACAGTCCCCATTAATAACTACTCACCCTCCCAGCCTGGTTGTTAGCAAATCCTTTGTCCAACTGTCTTTCTCTCTCTTTGGGCTCTATCCTATCGTTTACTCCCTACCCCGTCCACCTCCTTATTTTCTGCATATAAACTGACGTTTTCCCAGCCACCATCAGTTCTGAGGAAGGGTCACCGGACCCGAAACGTTAACTCTGATTTTTCTCCTTCACAGATGCTGCCAGACCTGCTGAGCTTTTCCAGCAACTTCTGTTTCTGTTCCTGATTTACAGCATCCGCAGCTCTTTTGGGTTTTAACCAAATTTAATTCTTGTGCAGACGATTCAAACTTGCCCAGAAGATATTTTGCAAAAATTGAATGGATGGGGTTTGTAGATGATTGGTGTCATTAGGGCTAAAGGTTGTCAAGGAATTGCATTCTCCATGGACCCCTGTCTTCCTGAAACAATTTAAGGTCCATAATGTCGTTTTTGTTTTTTTTTCGGTTGTTGGTCCCTGTTGTATTGTGAATGTCACAGTCCCCCACTCAGGGCATATCCTGCTACCCCTTTCCTCGTAACCCTTGACTTGCTGACTGATCGGGAATCTATCTATTTCATCCTGAAATATATGCGAGGACTCTGCACCTCCCCCCCCCCCCCCCCACCACCCCCCCCCTGGGGAAAAAACACCCCCCCCCCAGAGAAGAAAATGTTCCTCTTTTCAGGCTTAAACTGGCGTCCCTTTCTTCTGATGCCATCACAGATACCACGGTAACTCTGCAGTTGGCACTGCTGCCTCACAGCGCCAGAGTTCGATTCCAGCCTCGGGCGACTGTCTGTGTGGAGTTTACACATTCTCCCTGTGTCTGCGTGGGTTTCCTCAGGGTGCTCCGGTTTCCTCCCACAGTCCAAAGATGTGCAGGTTAGGGTGGATTGGCCATGCTAAATTACCCATAGTGCCCAGGGATGTGCAGGTTAGGGTGGATTGGCCGTGCTAAATTGTCCCATAGTGCCCAGGGATGTGCAGGTTATGGTGGATTGGCCATGCTAAATTGTCCTATAGCGTTCAGGGATGTGCAGGCTTAGGTGGGTAAGCCATGGGAAATGCAAGGGTCACAGGGATAGGGTAAGGAAGGGGTGATCTTTGGAGGTTCGGTGCAGACTTGATGGGCCAAATGGCCTCTTTCTGCGCTATAGGGACTCTATGGTATTGAGGCCTCCCAGGCCAGCTCCGTCTGGGCCATATCCCAGTGTGACGTCGCCTCTGCTGGTGGAGCAGGGCATATCAAGGAGTGGGTTCATGAAATTAGCATGTGTGGGATGAACTTCCAGAGGAAGGGGTGAATGTGGGTACAATTATAGTGTTTAAAAGACATTTGGGTAAGTCCATGAACAGGAAAGGTTTGGAGGGATGTGGGGCCAGGAGCAGGCAGGTGGGACTAGTTGAATTTGGGAACATGGTTGGGCCGAAGGGTTTGTTTCTGTGCTTTATGACCCCGTGACTGTCACTAGAGAGAGAGATGGCTGGTGGTGTTCCAACCCAAGGGTCACCATGCTGCAGGCGAGAGAGGAGAAACTGAGAAGGAGAGTCCTTCAGCCCTTCAGCTGGTGATCGAACCCATGCCGTTGGTGTGTCAGATGAGGCGATATCAAAATTCTGACGATGTGTGAACAGACTGAGGAAGGGTCACCGGACCCGAAACGTTAACTCTGATTTCTCTCCGCAGATGCTGCCAGACCTGCTGGGAGCTCTTCCAGCAACTTCTACTTTTGTGTCTGAATGATGTGGACCGGGATCAGAAATCACACGACAGGTTTATTCGAAAACACTAGCTTTCGGAGCCTTGCTCCTTCTTCAGGCATTAGTGAGAGAGTTGGCACCAGAAACAGAATTTATAAGCGAAAGATGAAAGGGTCACACCACTGATGAGGATGTATTAAACAAACCTAAGATGCTGTTAAATCTTTAATCAGTTTGAAGGTTTTAATTGATTAATATGTGTATGTAAATCCCCGAATTCCTTTCAAGTCACGGTTCTGAGAGAACTAAAGGTTTTATCAATGTAAAGAAAAGGGGAATGCACTGCACATTTTACACAGAAACTGTGTGTGGAATTACACATGGGACAGAGACATTTGGAGAGGAGAAACGATGGACCAAATGGCCACACTGGAGTAATTCACTGGTTCTGCCCTCACAGTTTTGGTCTGTTTTTCAATCACCTGGACAAACAAAGGTGACACTGTTACAGAAAGGGGTCTGCACAGGAAGAATAACCCACTTCAAATTCTTTCAACACTTTGATTTTGTCTTTGTAATGCTCTGGTGACTGGATTTAAGAATGGCCTGCGAGATGCTGCAGGGTAAGTCCAAAGGGCACAGAAACTCCATTGCCAACGCAGGATTATATATCCCAAAGAGTACAGGCCTCATGCCTGAGGTTTTCACACATGCCAGTCATGAGGAGCTTTGTCACATCCACATCGCAAACTGTCGCAGATCAAGCCAAATGTTTGGTGTGAAATGCACGAAGCTTCGTGCCAGCTCTCCCTGTTCGTTCCTGAAGAAGACAGATGCTGCTGGAGTTTTTGGACGCCAACATTATCCGTCAACCAGCACGCACACGCAGACACACACACTCACACACACGCACTCACACACACTCATACACACACAAACTCACACACACTCACTCACACACACACACACACACACACACGCACTCACACACTCATACACACACAAACTCACACACACTCACTCACACACACACACTCACACACTCTCACACACACACACTCACACACACGCACACACACACACACTCACACACACACACACACACACACACTCACTCACACACTCACTCACACACACACACACTCACACACACACAC
>NW_025969471.1:1817-2308 GCF_021869965.1 Rhincodon typus | reverse complement strand
CTGTCACTCACACACACTCTGTCATCTCACACACTCTGTCACTCACACACACTCTGTCACTCACACACACACTGTCATCTCACACACACTCTGTCACTCACACACACACTGTCACCTCTCACACGCACTGTCACTCACACACACTCTGTCACCTCTCACACACACTGTCACTCACACGCACTCAGTCATCTCACACACTGTCACCTCTCACACACACTCTGTCACCTCTCACACCGCCACCTCACACACACACACTTTCACCTCTCACACACACTGTCACCTCTCACACCCACTCTGTCACCTCTCACACACACTGCCACCTCACGCACACCGCCACCTCACACACACACACTTTCACCTCTCACACACATTGTCACTCACACACACTCTGTCATCTCACACTCACACTGTCACTCACACACACACTGTCACTCACACACTCTTTCACTCTCACACACTCTGTCATCTCACACACACTGTCACTCACACAC
>NW_025969471.1:1115-1717 GCF_021869965.1 Rhincodon typus | reverse complement strand
ACACACTGTCACCTCTCACACACTGTCACTCACACACACTCTGTCATCTCACACACACTCTGTCACTCACACACACACTGTCACTCACACACACTCTGTCATCTCACACACTCTGTCACTCACACACACTCTGTCACTCACACATACACTGTCACTCACACACACACTGTCACTCACACATACACTGTCACTCACACACACTCTGTCACCTCACACACACTCTGTCGCTTCACAAACACTCTCTCACCTCTCACACATTGTCTGTCACCTCATACACACTCTTCTCCTCACACACATTCTGTCTCGTCACACACACACTCTGTCTCCTCACACACACACTGTGTCTGTCACCTCTCACACACTCTGTGACCTTACACACACACTCTGTCTGTCACCTCTCACACACTCTGTGACCTTACACACACACTCTGTCTGTCACCTCACACACACTCTGTGACCTCACAGACACACTCTGTCTGTCACCTCACACACAATATGTCACCTCTCACACACACAGTCACCTCTCACACACACACTGTCACTCACACACACACAGTCACCTCTCACACACACACTGTCACTTCACACACACACTGTCACCT
>NW_025969471.1:0-1105 GCF_021869965.1 Rhincodon typus | reverse complement strand
TCACCTCTCACACACACACTGTCACTTCACACACACACTGTCACCTCACACTCACTCTCTGTCACCTCACACACACTCTGTCACTCACTTACTCACAATCTCACACTCACTCATGAAGTCTCACTCACTCGCACATTGTCACTCACTCACGCACACACTCACAAACCTCCACGTACTCAGACACTCTCACTCACTCACACCCTGTTACTCACACTCTCACTCCCTCACTGAAACTCTTCCTCACACTTTGACTCAGACTCCCACTCCCTCCCTTATGCACACTCTCACTCCCTAACTCTCACTTCCTCACTCACTCCCTCAATCACACTCCCTTGCTCACACACCCACTCCTTCACTCACACCCTCTCACTCACTCACATCCTCATTTACACTCACTCCCTCCCTCACTCTCGCACTCGCTCCCTCACTCACACTGTCGACCCCACTCTCAGCCAAACTCTCATGCCTTCCCACTCACACTCCCTCACTCAGTCACACCCTCCCTCACTCGCACTCCCTCACACCCTCACATCCTCCCTCACACACTCTCTCACTCACACTCCATCACTCACTCACACCCTCCCTCACACACTCTCTCACTCACACTCCCTCACACACACTCTCGCTCCCTCACGTTCGCTCTCTCACTCTCAAACAGAGTCTCAGTGTTGAATGAGAGGAGTTTACTTCAGGGAGGAGCAGGCTACGTTATAGAGAGTGACATTGTGGCCAATATAATACAGAATTGCAAAGTCTGCGGCTTCATCTCAACTCTGAAAATTAGGTTTGAGTTTCGTTAGATCTGGATTCTGTCCAGCTGACACAGACAAGAATTAATGCAGGATGTGTGTTTTATTCTCTGCTCTCGAGGTAGACTGAGTAGCATTGTTTCCATTCAGCAACTCGCTGTTTATCTTACGCTTCATCAACAGACATTCACTGCTCATTTCTGTTGTACACCCAGGTTTAATTACATTTCTTCGAATGTCACTCCAAAAGGAGAAAAGCCACATTCCAGTGAGATATCCCCATTGTAAATACTGAGGGAGAGCCTCACTGTTGGAGGGTCAGTGCTGAGGGAGCGGGCACTGTCGAAGGGTCAGCA
>NW_025969470.1:0-14952 GCF_021869965.1 Rhincodon typus | reverse complement strand
ACACACACACACACACACACACACAGGCACACACACACACACAGGCGCGCGCACACACACACACAGGCGCGCACACACACAGACAGGCGCGCACACACACAGACAGGCGCGCACACAGACACACTCACTCTTTCAAGCTTTTGGGACTGTCTTCAAGCTGCACTGTGTGAGTAGGATTGTGGCTCATTATGGTTGAGTACGGTGCATGGATTTGTTAACAAAATTACATTTCTCATGTCTGAGGGACAGAGGCAGAGGCTCGGTGGTATGTAAAAGGCTGATGTAATCTCAGCAGCTGGTAAACAGGCTGCAAACCTGAACGTTCCAGCAAAGAGATAGTCACACACTCCAGGGAGCATTAAGCGATCAC
The DNA here is from genome assembly GCF_021869965.1 of Rhincodon typus. Classification (NCBI taxonomy): domain Eukaryota; kingdom Metazoa; phylum Chordata; class Chondrichthyes; order Orectolobiformes; family Rhincodontidae; genus Rhincodon; species Rhincodon typus. Next base: position 14,582 of record NW_025969470.1, on the reverse strand, counting down.
AGTGGTGCCAATGTTACACCAGCTCCTCGAAATGAGTGGAAAGCCCTGCCTTGGATGAAGGATAGAGGCACCCAGACTTCAGAAAGGTCAAGGGCAATGATTGGAAAAGAGAGATTCTAGCTCGGAGAGGATTTAGCAAAATGAGACAGGAATAATCTAATGAGGCATGTTAATTGATTTTAAAGCAGTTTGCTCAGACATGTGATGACATACCTCTGTAGCAGGTGGAACCTGAACATTGACTGCATGGGCCAGAGGTAGGCTAATACGTCTGTGCCATACCACCTTTCCTACAAAGGCATTTAAAATGGGTTTCCACCCCATTAAAACAATAAATGTCAGAAAATACTAGAAGCATTGGCCAAACTGGATCCAAACCAGCTCTTCCACCATGTACAAATGGAATAGAACAGAATAGCAATTTATTGTCACGGCTATTTTTACAAAAAAAAATACAGTGAGACATTTTATAAGTAGCAATGCCACAGTACCTAAATTAATGACAGCAGTCATAAATAAGAAGAAAAAAGAAATAAAAGTTTATCACAATTCAGTTACCGGCTCCTGGGATCGGACCATACTGGAAAACTGGGCCAAGATCTCCCATGCCAGACTGAGACTTCCACGCTGGGCCAATGGAAGACCCAGAAGCTGCCTCCAAAGCCAGGACCAGACCTCCACACTGGGCCAAGATGAGACCTCCGGACCAGGACCAGACCTCCACACAGGGCCGTGATGAGACCTCCAGGCCAGGTCTAGACCTTCACACTGGGCCGAGATGAGACCTCCAGACCAGGACCAGACCTCCACACTGGGCCGAGATGAGACCCCACCCCAGACCAGGACCAGACCTCCACACTGGGCCGTGATGAGACCTCCAGGCCAGGACTAGACCTCCACACAGGGCCATGATGAGACCTTTAGGCCAGGACCAGATCTCCACACTGGGCTGAGATGAGACTCCCCAGGCCAGGACCAGACCTCCACACTGGGCTGAGAGGAGACCTCCAAAGCCAGGACTAGAACTGTATGCCAGACTTCACCCAGAAACTGCCTGAACAAGACCTCCACGCACAATTTAAACACAATTCGTCATATTTACAATCAACGAAAAGACTAGAAAATGCAGAAACATTATTTTTGTGGTGAAGAGGCCTGAGAATGGAACAAAAAATCCCAGTGAGTTTCAGGCCAGAATGAAACAACTTCCTGTCACCCCAGTGTGGTTCACTGTCACTGGAGGAGCATCATGGGAAGACTGTACTGTCGGTAGGAGGCTTCGATAGACTGAAGGACATCCTTGTCTGAAACTGATGCAAATTGACGCTTGTTGTTGAGCAGCTCTTAATGTGCTCATGTCCTACAGAAGTGATTTTTATAGATTAGTTGAGTTTGAGAAAGATCCAGCCAAACAAGATTAGAAATGAAAGCCTTTGCTGCCAATTGGCTGTATCCCAGGCCCCTTCAGGTACATTTTAATTCTTTCAACTAATCCAGCTAAAAAGCTTTTAACTTGTAGTCTTCCAGCTTCACAAGCTCCAAAGGAAAGCCACCAGCTTGTTAGGTACGAGTGAATTGGATTGCATTATAAAGTGGCCGAGAGAAATCTATTCTTGACTCAATGCCAATGAACAAGTCCTTTTGATGGTCCTTCACCAGCACAGAACTGTTTCAGAGCTGCAGCCTTTGTTGATTTAGATTCTTGGTCTAAATAATAACGTGTCATTTCAAAGTATATCTAAGATTATTAGGTCACTTGTGGCCCTTTTTCAAATCACACCAGCTCCAGAGGTATGTAACAACATCTCTGAACAGGTGGATTTGCATATATCTATTTAAAATTCATGCAGCTACTGTTGGATCTTGGGATGAGAGTGTTATGCAATGAGGAGGGTTGAAATAGAATGGGTCTGTAGTCATAGGTGTTTAGGAAAGTGAGATGAGATCTCGGAAGGATTGGTGAGGCTGTCTGAGGAGGGCTGGACAGACGTTGAAGAGCAGTGGCTGGAAACCAGAGAACTTGGGGACATTGACTCATGGCAAGGGAATCACATTTCAGACAGGGGTATGGGGAGATTTTTTCACCCCGGAAGTTGTGAATCTTTGCAATTCTGTGCCCCAGAGGGCTGTGGGTATTACATCATTTAGCAGATTCAGGGATTTGCTGACAGATTTTTGGTGAATGGGCGATTTTTTTTCTATTCATTTTTGTGGGATGTGCACATCGCTGGCTGGGCCCAGCATTTCTTGCCCATCCCTAGTTGCCCTTGAGAAGGTGGTGGTGAGCTGCCTTCTTGAACCACTGCAGTCCTCCTGCTGTAGGTTGACCCACAATGCCATTAGGGAGGGAATTCCAGGATTTCGACCCAGCGACAGTGAAGGAACAGTGATATATTTCCAATATATTTCCAGGATGGTGAGTGACTTGGAGGGGAACCTGGAGGTGGTGGTGTTCCCATATGTTTACTGCCCTTGTCCTTCTAGATGGAAGTGGTCATGGGTTTGGAAGGTGGTGTCTGAGGATCTTTGGTGAATTTCTGCAGTGCATCTTATAGACAGTACATACTGCTGCTACTGAGCGTCGCTAGTGGAGGGAATGGAAGCTTGTGGATGTAGTGCCAATCAAGCGGCTGCTTTGTCCTGGATGGTGCCAAGCTTTTTGAGTGTTTTTGGGGGCTGCACTCTTCCAGGCAAGTGGGGAGTATTCTGTCACACTCCTGACTTGTGCCTTGTAGATGATGGACAGGCTTTGAGGAGGCAGGAGGTGAATTACTCGCCGCAGTATTCCTAGTCTCTGACCTGCTCTTGTAGCCCCCATGTTTATGTGGTGAGTCTAGTTGAGTTTCTGGTCAATGATAACCCCCAGGATGTGGATAGTGGGGGATTCAGTGATGGTAACACCATTGAATGTCAAGGGACGGTGGTTAGATTGTCTCTTATTGGTCATGGTCATAGCCTGGCATTTGTGTGGCCCGAATGTCACTTGCCATGTAGGGGGATGTAGGGATTGGATTGGAATAAGGAATTGAGGTTGATTGTCAGCCATGATGTCATCAAATAGCTTTGCTCCTGGCCTTATCCTTATTCTTCTGCAGTCTCCTATATTCTCTTTCTCATCAAGCTTCCTTTGTGGTCACTGACTCTTCATGGATCTGTGGGTACCAGCCAAATGTTCAGCAAAGTTTCCCAAAATAAAGGGCGTTAATATCGCTGGTAATGCAGTGGCTGGTATTCCAGCTCAGCACAGACTGCAGACTGAGCCTGGAAACACCCTAATTTGTTTGGACCTTGCTTACAAGCTGAATGTTCTGTGGACTAATTTAAAATGGTTAAAGGTTGTTGCAATTTTTTTTTCTTTTTTTTTCTTTATTCTTTTCCAGTGAAATGGGTATTGCTGGCAAAGGCAACATTTATTGCCCATCCCTCATTGCCCTCAAGAAAATGCTGGTGAGCTGTGCACCTCTAATGGCAGATATACTTACCAGTGAGTGGGCACACATCATCTCCTGCACATCCTGGAATCTCTGCTGTGTGGGATCCAGTAATATTGCTTGATGCTGGTAGACAAAGCAGCAACGTGACAATTTAACAGCAGCAAAAAAAACTATTTCTGTAAACTTGTTGTTGAAATGGCCCAATACCAGCTGAATGAATTTTCATGCAACTCTGTTTAAAATTACTTGTAAATACAGTTCAGGGCCTAGTAACTAAGTCTTCATATTATTCTGGCTCACTGTGCTGATTTTCAAGTCTACTGGGCTAATGGTCACAGAATGATGTGGTTTATTTTGTCATTTTCACATCCTTTAAATAGTTAAGATTGCCAAATGTGATTGAATTGGTGCTGGAGATTGCTGCTCAATTGCTAGAAACTTAGGCCAATCCTGGAGTGTTAGCAATGCTGTATTTAGGCTCCGGCCTATTTCAGCTGAGAGATCTATTGCCTGCCCCAAAACCTCAAATCTATTCCGCATGTTTGCATAAAGAATCATTGACACTGATCTCAGTTATACACTGGGCCACATGTTCACACTCACTCCTGAAACATAACAGCCTAAAAATCGATCCCATTGAGTCATCAGCAATACTCTACACAAGATAACAAGGTGTAGAGCTGGATGAACACAGCAGGCCAAACAGCATCAGAGGAGCAGAAAGGCTGACGCCTCGGGCCCAGACCCAATACTCTACAGTTAAGTTTAAATTGCTGGACACTCTTAAAGTTATCTTTGATTTGATTTATTTATTGTCACAGTGAAGAATGGTGTGTGGGTGGCCTCTCTTAAAACATGGAAAAATAAACCACAGGTTAAGTTGTGCATTTGAAACAAAAGTTTGGTAGCCATGATGTGGAGGTGCCAGGGCTGGACAAGGTCAGAAGTGACATGACACCAGGTTATAGTCCGACAGGTCAGTTTGAAATCACAAGCTTTCGAAGCGCTGCTCCTTTGTCACCTGACGATAAAAATGCACACAGCCTTGAGTTTCTGCTGAGATTGTGGACCCGAGGTGCTGACTCCCAAACCCCAAAATCAGAAAGACAGTAAATTGGAGCAGGCTCTAGGCCTGCAAGTAATCCCAACTGATCCTGCCTAGTTGAAAGTTCAAAAGAAATCAGTTGAAAATCTTTAATTGTGTTTAAGCCAGTTGTTGCAAAGCTAAATCCCCACTCTGATGAGAATTATGGCAGAGATCTGAGGCTGCAGATAGCTAGGGTACAAAAGCAGAGTATTTAAAGTGAAGGTCTAGTTCAGTGGGCTCAGTTCAGTCTGAGGCACCAGGACATTCGTTCACCTATTGTGAAGCTTTCTTGATTGCTTTGTTTTTGAGTGTGGTATCTGTGCACACTTATTTCGATTGAACAGCTATATTGAAGGGTAAACAAAACACCCTTACACATAGTGAAATTAACACATTGTAGAAACTGGAAATAGCAATAAAGATTTTATCACTTAAATCCCCAGTTGTTAATCATGCTGCTTTTGGTTGTGCTGCATTGGACAGATGTGTTTCCGAAGGAGTAGCTGAATGGGTTCAGTGTGCATGCCTTCCCAGGCAGGAGAGATGTAAAGACATCGCTGTATAGACATCAGCTCCTCGAGGATGGGACTGACAGGACCCACTTAGTAAAAACACTGAAGCAACAAAGATCAGCAGAGTGCCCTTTCACTGTTAAACAACTCTGCTTGGCGGTGCGAGTATGCCTGTGAAGGGAGATCAAGGTCAGGTTAACACTGACAGCCCCAATTGTCAAATAGTCTGTCAAATTCCTTGGCCATTAGCGAAGTTTTTGTTTACTTTACATCCACGGAATGTGGCCATTACAGCATTCATTACCCATCCCCAGCTGCTCTTCTGTCGAACTTAGAAGAGTGAGAGGTGATCTCAAGGACCTTGACAGGGTCAATGCTGAGGGGATGTTTCCCCTCATGGGAGAGCCTAGGACCAGAGGGCACAGTCTCAGAATCAAGGGGCACCAATTTAAGACTGAGATGAGGAGGAATTTCTTCTCTCATGGGGTTGAATGTCTTTGGAACTCATTGCCACTGAGAGCTGTGGGGGCAGAGTCCTTGTGTGTATTCAAGACTAAGATAGACAGGTTCTTGATCAGTCGGGGAATCAAGTGTTATGGGGAAAGGGCAGGAAAGTGGATGTGAGGAGTGTCAGATCAGCCATGATCCTATTGAATGGCAGTGCAAGCTCTTGTTCCGATTTCCTCTGCTCTAATGGACTGCTGCTCGTCAAAGACCTACATGCGAATCCCCATCATCATTGTCTTTCAAGAAAGGATAGACAAGGGAAGGAAAAATGGTATCAATATTTCTGAATTGACCTGTTCAGAAATGTAATTACACACATTGCTCAGACCATTGGGTGGCGCGGTGGCTCAGTGGTTAGCACTACTACCTCACAGCACCAGGGATCTGGGTTCGATTCCACCCTCGGGTACCTGTCTGTGCAGAGTGTGAATGTTCTCCCCGTGTCTGTGTAGGCTTCCTCCAGGTGCTCTGGTTTCCTCCCACAGTCCAAAGATGTGCAGGTTAGGTGTTTTGCCCATAGTGTCCAGGGATGTGCAGGCTAGGTGAGTTAGCCATGGGAAATACAGGCTTCTCAGAATAGGGTGGGTCTGAGTGGGCTGCTGTTTGAAAGATCAGTGTGGATTTGATGGGCCAAATGGCCTGCATCCACACTTTAGGTGTTCTATGATTGAGTATAGGAGTTGGGACATCATGTTGCAGTTGCACAGGATATTGGTTAGGCCAGTTTTGGAATACTGGGTATAGTTCTGGTCACCCGGCTATAGGTAGGATATTATCAAGCTGGAGAGGGTTCAGAAGAGATTTATGAGGATGTTGCTGGGAATAGATGTTATAAGGAGAGGCTGGATAGGCTGGGACCTTTCTCACTGGAGCATAGGAGATTGAGGGGTGACCTTATAGAGGTTTATAAAATCATGAGGGGTATGGATAAGATGGTTAGCATAAGTCTTTTCCCTAGGGTAGAGGAGTTCAAAATCAGATGGCGTAGGTTTAAGGTGAGAGGAGAAAGATTTAAAAGGGACCTGAGGGGCAACTTTTCACACAGAGGATGGTTTGTGTGTGGAATGTAGTGCCAGAGGAAGGGTCGATGAGGTACAGTTGCAACATTTATAAGACATTTGGATAAGTACATGAAGAGGAAAGGTTTAGAGGGATATGGTGCAAAGGCAAGCAAGTGGGACTAGACTGGTTTGGGAAACCCAATTGGCATAAACAAGTTGGACCAAAGAGTGTTTCTGTGCTGTATGAGTCTAACCTCTGGAGCAGGTGGGGTTCAAACCTGGGCTCTTTGCTCAGGGGTAGGGACATTACCACTGCACCACAAGACCCCTACAAAACAAGGTGGAATCACCCATAGCTGAGAATAGATATCTTCAATCAAACTATTCACTTACATCTCTGCAGCAGGAGGGACTTGACCCCAGGCTTTCTAGCTCAGAGGTAGGAGCTCTACCAAGGTGCCACAGAGCCCAGGAGAAACGGTGTCTGCTTGTGTGAGCGAGTTTCATTGATTAAAGGTCATGCAGAAATGTTTTATCGATGTTCCAAACACGTCATCAGATCCCAATGCTGATTAATGTGAGGCTCCTTCCTCGAGTCTCTTGTTAAAAGTAAATGGGGTCAAAGGGCATGGCAACAATCTCTTTCATCTCATAGGCCCTTGTATTGCTTGTTTTCAAATCCAAACTTGTCATCCAATTGATTTATAGCATTCTGTGATGTGTCAGTAGTGTAATAATTGTATTACTGGCAGTATGTTTGTTTCTCTATTGGTTTATAGGGAGGTTACTGATCGGGATTGTTTGCTATGCAAGACCAAGCCCTGGCATTTGCTGTTGTTTTCATGACATTTTTTAACAGTACACTCTCTGTCCTGGGCTCTCACACAGAGGACCTTTCAAATACGACAAAGTCTGCATTTGTTGTTCCTACAGTCCATTGTTTAAATGCCTCAGAACTGTGAGCCACGCTTTAAAAGGGGACACAAAGCAACTGGGAGGCTGCCTTTTCTGGGTTTGTGGATGAAATAACCTGGTTTGCACATGATATCTATGTGACTCACAGTGACAACAATGCAGCCTAATTGTTTTCCATTAAAGCAGTGATTTGCAATACTGAGAGGAAAAAAATGCTGGAAATCACAGCAGGTCAGGCAGCATTCAGCATATTTTGTTTTCAGTGCAGATTCCAGCATCTGCAGTAATTAGCCCTTACAAATACCCGCGCGCTCTCTGCAGAACCCTTCTAATATCGAACTGCCACTGGGAGCCTCCCTATCAACGCTCTACTGAGCACCCCTCTGTAATTACATTTAAAGAAACACCTATAAATATTGATATAGGTCTGGAATCCCTCACTCCGACAAGTTGTATCAACAGTATTCTGCTCAAACAGTGGGGACCGTTGGACCAAGGCAGAGAAGAAGAAAGGGAAATGCAGAGGGGAGTGGAAAGTGATGTGGACAATGAGGACAGAGGAAGGGGAAATGGACAACAGAGAGAAAGGCTGATAGGGAAATTGGAGGAGGCAAGGCAACAAAAACAGTAAGCGCTAGAGAAACTCAGCAGGTCTGGCAGCATGTGTGGTGAAAGAAGCAAAGTTCTTGCTTCAGGCCCAATGTCTCTTTGGAATTTCAGACTCTTCTGAAGAACAGTCATATCAGATTTGAAAGGTGAACTTAGTTTCTCTGTCTACAGATGCTGCCAGACCTGCTGCGTTTCTCTAGTGCTTTTCTGGTTTGTTCCATATTTTGAAGCCTAGTGAAGAGCCTGCCTTCCCCATTGGTAGGGGGTAAGATAGAGTTCACCAGCTGGCAAGGACCTGAACAAATCCCCCAGAGTTTGTTACATGATGTGGAGCAAGCTAGTAGAGCAAAAACTAGGCCAGTAACTCCAGAGTTTTCAATGATCAGTCAGACATTATGCTTGGTGAAATCATTGGTTTTGAGCAAGAAGCTTTGGGGAACAGACAAAATAAACAGGGAAAAAAAATCACATCCCTTGCCAAGTTCATAGAATCACTACAGTGTGGAAAGAGGCCATTCAGCCCGTCAAGCCTGCACTGACCCTCTGAAGAGCATCCCACCCAGACCCACACCCCTACCCTATCCCTGCGTTTCCCATGGCTAAGCCACCTAGCCTGCACATTAATGAACACTACGGGCAATTTAGCTTAGCCAATCCACCTAACCTGCACATCTTTGGACTGTGGGAGGAAACCAGAGCACCTGGAGGAAACCCATGCAGACATGGGGAAAATGTGCAAACTCCACACAGTCGGCTGAGGCTGGAATCAAACCTGGATCCTTGGCGCTGTGAGGCAACAGTGTTAATCACTGAGCCACTGTTCATTTTAGGTTATGGATCACAACTTGGATTGACTGACTTGCGTCTTACCTCCCTCATCGAGATTCAAGCTGATAGCTGTCTGGCTATTGCTGTAATTTAGTTTTATTGGAGAGAATTTCATTCAGAAATGTTTGGTCTCCAGAGATCACTTTTTGAGTGAAGCTTTTCATTTGTTGCTTTCTCAGTGATACCAATCCCCCTGTGAACTGCTGAAGATACCCAGCAGCATTTCAGAGAGATATTTTAACTGAAAAATGCCTTTAGATAGGAATCGAGTTCCTGAGCTTTCTCGCACAGCTCTCACTTCCCCACATCCAACCCCATCTCTTCCCCAGGACCAAGGGCTCTCCACCTGATTTTCAGGGTTACGTTTGATGTTCCTCCTGAGAGACCCTTGCTGTCCCATAGATTAAAAGATTTTTCAAATGCACACAAGCTCTAGTCAGAACAGTGCTGCAAATGGTCTTAACTTTCTGGTTCCTTGCTGTTTTCGGTTCTGGTCGCCCAGATATGGGAAGGATAGTATTAAGCTGGGTAGGTGATGGCCTAGTGATATTATCACTAGACTATTAATCTAGGAGACCCAGGTAAGGCTCTGGGGACCTGGGTTTGAATCCTGCCATGGCAGATGGTGAGATTTGAACTTAATAATAATCTGGAATTAAGAGTCTAATGATGACCATGAAATCCTTGTTGATTATCAGGGGAAAAACCCCTCTGGTTCATTAATGCCCTTTAGGGAAGGAAACTGCCTTCTTTACCTGGTCTGGCCTACATGTGACTCCAGACCCACAGTAATGTGGTTGACAATTAACTGCCCTCTGGGCAATTAGGGATGGGCAATAAATGCTGCCCTGGCCAGTGACGCCCTTATCCCATGAATGAATTAAAAAAAAAGCGCTGGAGAGGGTTCAGAAGAGATTTACCAGGAATGGAGGGTTTGAGTTACAAGGAGAGGCTGGATCAGCTGGGACTTCTTTCACTGGAGTGTGGGAGGTTGAGGGGTGACCTTATGGAGGTTTATAAAATCATGAGGGGCATAGATAAGGTGACTGGTAGGTGGCTTTTCCCTAGTTTGAGGGATTTCAAGACTAGGGGCATATTTTTAAGTGAGAGGAGAAAGATTTTTAAAAAACATGAGGCATAATTTTTTTTTACACAGAGAATGATTTGTGTGTGGAATGAACTTCCAGGGGAAGAGGTGGATGCAGTACAGTTATGTTTAACAAACATTTAGATTAAATATATGAATAAGAAATGTTTGAAGGTATATGGGCCAAGTGCAGGCAGGTGGAACTAGTTTAGTTTGGGATTATGGTCGGCACGGACTGGTTGGACCGAAGAATCTGTTTCCATGCTGTATGATTCAGTATATATAAGATTAAGGAGTGATCTAATTGAGGTGTTTAGGGTGATTAGCAGAGCTGGTAGGAAGATAGAGAGAAACCATTTCCTCAGGTGGCTTGTTGGGTGCAAAAGGGGGTCCAGTAAAAGGGGAATAACCTTATAATTAGAAGATGGTCATTAAGGGTTGATGGCCAGAAACACACTTCACCCACACAGCCATGGAAGTTTGAGTTAGTAAATCAAAGTATAGAATATAACAGCATTGAGATCCTGCTAGACCTTTATAAGACACTGGTTCTGCTGACCAGATGTCAGGAGAGACATAGAGATGTTTAAAAAAAAGGTTTGCCAGACTCTCACCAGCAATGAGGGACTTTTGTTTTGAGGAGAGGTTGGAAGAAGTTCGGATGCAGAACAAAGGGTTACCTCACGGAGGTTTTCAAGTTGAAGAGAAGTTTTGACATAGTATTAACAATGTGGAGTTTTACTTCTGGAGAGCCAGTCAATACTAAAGGTCATGGATTTAAAATCAGTGATAAAGGTCGAGCGGTGGGAGGAGTTATGGTGGTGGTCTGGAATGTTCTAACTTCAAAAATGCCGGAAGTGGATTCCACAAGTAACTTCAAGAGGTTTTTGGACGGTTATTTGAGGATGAGGAACTTGTGAGGGAGAAGTGTCTGGCTGGATGGCTTCTTCCTGAGTTGACATGTCTATGATGGTGGTCATGGGCACTCTGGAAAGGTTCAGCGGTCTCCCCAGGTTCCTAAGGTTCCTTTACGTTTATCAGCCTACGGATGGTTCCTTTCTCCCACATTCCTGATGTAAACCTTGGGCTGGTCTCCAATGTCCCTTGAACCTCGAGCCACTCTCTCTGCTGTGAATGGAGCCAATTGAGATTTCCTGAGAGTTCCAGCCATGGCCCGTACGGACAGAACACTACCCCACCCCCCAAAAAAAAAGATGACAGGGATTGAAAAATCAATGAAAATTGGTTGTTCACTGACAACGAGCTTTGATTTTTAAAGTTTGCTGGTTGTACCAGGAAAGCAAAATTGGGGATGGGATAGGGAGAAATGGGGGGTTTCAATCAAATTGATACCCTGGGAAAGAATGATTTTGATGAGTTGACAATTTGGTGCATGCATCAGCTGGAAGGGAGAGCCTTTAATTATTAAAGCCTTTAATTATTAAAACACTTTATCTTTTAGCTGCGTCTACTGAACATGTTTAGCTAAACATTTTTAGCTTTGAATCAGTGCCAATGTGAAATAAGCATCATGAGCGCTACTAAAATAGTGTGACTGCCTGCAGAGCTCCCACAATACAGTGACTCATGAGATTGTTTTATGTAATCCACTGTCAGGAGACCAAGTGAGATCCATGTTATTATTCCACGCCCACATTGCTTTGTCACCATCTACCTTACATGCAAAGATAGTTCCTGGTGAGGCCACTCCTACTTCAGAGCTTATTATGTACTTAATGATCATCAGCAACCAGTGTATTAGTTCAATTGTGCACCTTGTAGAAACCGGACAGTGTGGAGGGAGGCCATTCATTCCATTGAGTCCATATCAACCCTCCAAAGAGCATCCCACCCAGACCCAACCCCCTGCCATATCCTGTACTTCTCATGGCTAATCCATCTAGTCTGTACAACCCTGGACACTATGGGACGATTTAGCACGGCCAATCCACCTAGCCTGCACATCTTTGGGCTGTGGGAGGAAACCGGAGCACCCGGAGGAAACCCACACAGACACGGGGAGAATGTGCAAACTCCACACAGACAGTCGCCCGAGGGTGGAATCGAGCCTGGGTCCCTGGCGCTGTGAGGCAGCAGTGCTAACCACTGAGCCACCGTGCTGCCCAGACTTGTAGCAAAGCTGTGAAATCTTCGAGAAATTCAGGGTGTTAGGGACTTAGGATCAGGAATCGACCATGGAGGTCCTTGAGCCTGTACTACCTTTCAGCTGAATCTTTGAGTTTAGGATATGACGTCCTTCTTCTGTTTGAAGGTTTTTCTGCACTTCAGGTAACTTCTCTCTCTCTCACTCACACACACACTCACACTCACATACACACACTCACACACACACACGCACACACACACACACACTCACGTGCACACGTCACACACACTGTCTCTCGCACACGCACACACTCTCACACACACTCTCACACACATACACACACACTCTCACACTGTCTCTCACACACACACACGCACATGCACACACACACACACACACACATGCACACACTCTCACACACACGCACATGCACACACTCTCTCACACACACACACACTCTCACACACATACATACACACACACTCACACACACTGTCTTGCACACACACACACACTCACTGTCTCTCTCACACACACACACTGGCAAACAGCACAATTATTAATTTATAGTTCCTCATGAATCTTTCACCCACCTCACCAGTTTAATCTGAATGCTTCTTCAGTGCAACATGTGAGTTCTTCAAGTCTCAAACCTGCTGCAGTAATGGATTCAGGAACACCAGGCAACCTGCATGTGCCCAGTTAAAAAGGAAGGACACTCTCAAATATAGCACTTTATTGCATTCCTCATGTCACAATGCTTCCCATAAACTACTTTGAAGGGCATTTTGACTCTCTTCTCGGTGAAGCGTGGCCATTTTAAAATCAGTTTCACACAAACAGCAATGAGATGAAAACACAATTGTCATGTATTTGTCCGGATTGGTCGAGGGAGGACCTGAGGAGGATTCCGTTGTAGTGTTGTGTGATTTTTTATTATTCAGTAGAATTGGTGAGTGCTCCAGGATTGAACATCCCATCTGAAGATAAGGTAAAGTCACCACAGACTAACCAGACCGTAGGGCTGCTCTCTCATTAGAGGGAGAGAGAGGCAACTGGTGGTGGTTTAACCTGAGGGTCAGCATACCTCAGGTGAGGGGAGAGGTTGAGAGTCCTTCGTGGTAACCTTAGCTGGTGTGGGGATTGAACCTACGCTTTTGGTGTCACTCTGCATTGCAAACCAGCTGTCTAGCCAACTGAGCTGACCAGTGCAGCAATCCAATGGGAGTAGAAATGGGGGAAATATAAATTGAGCTGCCTACTCACTGTCATTTATTTTACACTATTGCACAGTGTCGAGATTACCCTGGCTTTTCTTTTACTTTGGGGCAAGGGAGGGAGGGGAAAGGTGAATGTAACTTTGTCATTTTTTAATTTCAAAAATATACTTTATATATATAAAGATATTTTATGAATATACATAGTCCTTAAAGCAGTTTGGTTCTGTACAGTAGCATATGAAGAAACAAACATTGGAGTTTGAATCTATCCAGCAAACAAACCAAAGGCATTTCTTACTTGTACAAGACAATATTTACATATATTTGAGGCAATGACTGAACAGACGCCCATTTAACTTCAACTGAAAACATCTAAACAGTGGTCTTGCCCCACTGCCTCTCGGTAGCAGCTGCCCCAAGTTTTAGTGTGTCCCTCAGCACGTAATCCTGGACCTTGGAATGTGCCAGTCTGCAACATTCGGTCAGGGTCAACTCCTTATTCTGGAAAACCAGAAAGCTTCAGGCAGACCAAAGAGTGTCTTTCACTGAGTTAATGGTCCTCCAGGCGTAGTCAATGTTTGTCTCGGTGTGCGTCCCAGGGGAACACATTGTAGAGCACAGAGTTCCGTATCATGGAGCTGCTCGAGACGACCCTGACACAAACCACTGCTTCTCTCTCCAGACTTTCTTTGCAAAGGTATGTTCCAGAAGGAGATGTGTGACAGTCTCATTCCCCCTGCCCCCGACCCCACAGCTGCTTCAAGCATGCGGTGGCATGGAGAGTCCGGACATATATGACAATGTGTCGCCTCTCCCGGTGGTTAGTGAGCATTTCCACAGCTGAATAGCTCTTGATCTACTTTCAAGACACTCTCATTGCACTCACTGATGAAAACCAGGAGTGATAAAAACAAGCTGCCAATTTACTTTGGCTTCCACACCGTTTGGTATGTCACAATTAAAAGGCAACCTACAGGGAGAATCTTTTCGAACTATGGTGGGCCCCACCCCATCCCATCCCACCCCATCCTGTCCCGCCCTATCTCATTCCATCCCGCCCAATCCCATCCCACCCCATTCCATCCCATCCCGCCCCATCCCATCCCATCCCATCCCATCACGCCCAATACCATCCCATCCCACCCCATTCCACCCCACTCCATCCCACCCCATCACACCCGATCCCATCATACCCCACCCCATCTGATTCCCCCATCCCAACCCACCTCACCCCATCCCACCCCATCATACCCTACCCCACCCCATCCCATCCCA
>NW_025969469.1:0-14970 GCF_021869965.1 Rhincodon typus | reverse complement strand
ACCATCCATTAAAATGGTAGTAGGTTGTGTCACACACACACACACACTCACATGTATACACAAACGTACAAACACACACACACAGACACACACGCACTTGTGCACACTAACATATAAACACACACTCACATGGAAACATATCAATACATACACACACAAACATAAACACATACACACACAACCATATAACCACATGTACAAATACGAGTGTACACAAACATACACATGGACACACACACACACACATACACACACACACACAAACACACAAACACACACAATGCCCTTTAAGGAAGGAATCTGCCATCCTTACCTGGTCTGGCCTACATGTGAATCCAGACCCACAGCAATGTGGTTGACTCTTAACTGTCCTTTGGGCAATTAGGGATGGGCAATAAATGCTGGCCTGGCCAGGAATGCCCTCTTCCTGTGAATGAATAAAGGAAAAAAAAGTACACACACACTTGTGATATTTTCCAGTTTTGGGAGTCTGGAGGGATATTAAATCAAATTCTTTTGTTCTGGAAATGCACCAAAAGCCCATTCTTCAAGATCTCGGTTTCTGCACAATTTGGAATCCATCACCCTCGAGATAATTGGCTGAAAATTCACAAACCTGGATTTACCTGAATGAAAAATCACACTTGTGTGGTCTGGCTCCAATTGTAAACCAGCCCTTTAAATATCAGGCAGTTAGAGCCTGTTAGCTTCCTGAGCTCATTCAGATAATTTGTGGGTGATATTTGTCACCCTCCCCTACAATGTTGGGTTATGTGATAACAAGGAGTTGGTTAGATGCCCCTAGCTGTATCTCCAACATCCTGCTCACCTGTTTTCACTCAGCAAATACTGGGTTTGGGTATATAGGGCTGTATATGGTAGAATTGTGTAGCCAGTCTAGGTTACAATACAGGAGCAGAGATGAACGAGGCAAGTCCATTTAGCTAGTGGCTCAGTGGTTAGCACTGCTGCCTCAAAGCGCCAGGGACCCTGGGTTTGATTCCACTCTCAGGTGACTGTCTGGTTGGAGTTTGCACATTCTCCCTGTGTCTGTGTGGGTTTCCTCCCACAGTCCAAAGATGTGCAGGTTAGGTGGATTGGCCATGGGAAATTGCCCTGTAGTGCCCAGGGATGAGGATACAATGTGGGTTAGCCATAGGAAGTGCAGGGTTATTAGGTGGGATGTTGGATGGATGGGCTGAATAGCCTGCTTCCACACTATAGGGGTTCTATATTGATGACATCATCTTTCTGCTTTTAAAGGAAAGTTTGAATCTCTTTTAAAGTCACAATGAATTCCCTCTTTGTTTTACATATATATCACTGCAAGACATGCTCAGGATTGTGCTTTCTTTAGGAATCAGCAAAATAAACACAGACATATCGTATACACAGCAATCTCTTCATCAAAATCCCTATTGAGGGATCATTCACTTCACCTTCCCACTGCTTTAGTTCCACAGCAAAGCTCCATCCATCAAACTTCTGAAGGCTCTCTGATGGCTCACTCAGAACAATGTGAAGGTTTGGCAAGCTGGAGGTAACAACACAAGTCCTTGCCATCTCTGTCTAGTGCATCTAATCGATAAGCACGCTGGTCTCGGCCACACAAATCCAGCGGGATCTCAGGCTCAGTCTCCCCCTCTGCGCTGTGTTCGCTCATCTCTGCTGGTCTGTGTGGTGCTGTGGCTGGTCACATTGACGCTAAATTGAGCAAAGCCAACTTTGAAAAAACAAATGACTTGAATTTATACTTCACCTTTCATGGGTGGTCAGGTAGGCAGGTGGGAAGAAGTGCAATAAAAATTACAATTCCTTGCAGAATGCAGGTCTCGTTAGTTTACAGAATATAACTGAGTGATTGAGAACATGGTTGGAATGTAAACCACAAAAACAGGCCTTTCAGCCCAGTGGATTCTGCCAATCTCATCGAATCTCCACAGTGTGGAAGCAGGCCATTCAGCCCATCAAGTCCACACTGATCATCTGAAGAGCATCCCACCCAGCTACCCTATAATGGCTAACTCACCTCACCTGCACATCTTTGGACTGTGGGAGGAAACCAGAGCAAACGCACGCAGAATGTGCAAACTCCACACAGACAGTCGCCTGAGGGTGGAATTGAACCCAGGTCCCTGGCACAGTGAGGCAGCAGTACTAACCACTGATCCACCAGGCCACCCAAATACTCCACTTGAACCTGCTGTCATCACTCCTCATCTTATGATCAGTATTACCCTTCAGTCCCTACTGCCTCGTTTTTATGTCCTCCTCCCCTTGAAAGTATCTTCATTCTCCACCTCAATCACTCTGTGACTCACTCACTAACTACATTCACGTTTGTACCACCCTCTGAATAAAAAAAAAAGTTTTCTTGATGACCTATTAATTTTCTTGATTAAGACAGTGGCATGACAATTCTCATATTCCGATCACTTAATCTGCACTATCAACATCCTTTCTCCCTTACAGCACTCCAAACCCCTTCCAACTATAATATAAATGCTGTCCCCTCCACACTTCAACTCTGATGAAGACTCGAAACGTTATCTTGTTCTCTCTCCATGGATGCTGCCTGACCTGCTGCGATTTCCAGTTATCTGATTGTTTAAAATAGCCAGCTGGGAAATACAGATCTCTGCAATGAGGGTGGAATCAGACATCACGAAATTAGCAACGTCTAGCATTTTGGACTTGCCATGGATGTGACCCTGCTGGGTTAAGAAGGGAGTTTGATGGTCTGTGGTGTGACCAGTGGGAGATCACCAAACTGTCCTTGCTGTCTGACTGTCGGTGGAAGTCTATCTCTGAGTTTCCACCTGGTGGGCACACAGCTACAGACAGTGAGTAGAGGAAAAGATATGTTATCCACAGGAAAGGACTGACGATGATGAGGGAACGTTGGCATTTCCTGGCAACAAGCACAGCCTGTGGGAAAACGTACTTTTCTGTTAAACACATCTGCAAGAAGCTTCAGAGATATTGAAGGCCACCGCTAAGATGTTTATTTTCATTTCCTTTCTATTTAAGAGGTCTCAGGCCAAGGGCATTCAAGCCCTTGGTCCCTTACAGATCCCATGGGTTCAACCCATTGTGCTTTCAGAGTCAGGAATAAAATTCAACTTCACATCGTTATTAATTTGTGATTTTCTTTACTTCTGTTCTTCTGGGATGTGGGGTGGAGTCATTCTCCACCCCTTGCGGTGGTGATCTTCCTCTTCAACCATTGCATTTGAAAATAACCACTGGGATCCCTGGGCCACTTAGAGTCATAGAGTCATAGAGATGTATAGCCCAGAAGCAGACCCTTCAGTCCATCTCGTCCATGCTGACAAGATATCCTAAATTAATCTAGTCCCACTCGCCAGCATTTGACCCATATTCCTCTAAATCCTTCCTACTCATGTACCCCTCCAGATGCCTTTTAAATGCTGTAATTGTACCAGCCTCCGCCACTTCCTCTGGCAGCTCGGTCTATACACACACTACCCTCAGTGTGAAAATGTTGCCCCTTAGGACCCTTTTAAATCTTTTCCCTCTCATCTTAAATCCATGCCCTCTAGTTTTGGACTCCCCTTCCCTGAGGAAAAGATCCTAGCTATTCACCCTATCCTTGCCCCTCATGATTTTATAATCTTTTATAAGGTCATCCCTCAGCCTCTGACACTCCAGGGAAAATAGCCCCAGCCTATTCAACCTCCCCCAATAGCTCAAACGCTTCAACCCCAGCAACATCCTGGTAAATCTTTTCTGAACCCTTTCAAGTTTCACAACATCCTTCCTCTGATAGGGAGACCAGAATTGCATGCAGTATTCCAAATGTGGCCCAACCAATGTTGTGTACAGCTACAAAATAACCTCCCAACTCCTATACTCAATGCACTGACCAATAAAGTCAAGCATACCAAACACCTCCCTCACTATCCTGTCAACTGCGACTCCACTTTCAAGGAACAACGAACCTGCAATTCAAGGTCTTTTGTTCAGCAACACTCCCCAGGACCTTACCATTAAGCGTATAAGTCCTGCCCTGGTTTGACTTTCCAAAATGCAGCACCTCACACTTACTTGAGGTAACCTTCTGAGGTAACTTTCTTCGCCATCCACTACACTTCCAATTTTGGTGTCACGTACAAACTTACTAACCATACCTCCTGTGTTGATATCCAAACCTTTTATATAAATGACGAAAAGCAGTGGGCCCAGCACCGATCCTTGTGGCAGACTCCTGTTCACAGGCCTCCAGTCTGAAAAGCAACTCTCCGTGACCACCCTCTGTCTTCTATATGGACCAGAGCAGGTCAGTACAGGAGGAATCCCTGCCTAATGGAGCTTTGCGAACCAGTTCTGCTTTTCTGATGCGTCTAACAGTTTCTCCAGGTTTTTAAAACCAAGTTCAGGTTCTCAAACATCTGAGTTTCTGCCTCAAAGTTCCTATTGATGTGATTCATTATCCAATGAGGTGATGTATCTACTGTGTGTCAACCTGTTTATTTGCCCCAGGAGGGAATGTTTTGAGACTAAAAGAAGAGAAACTAACCAGGAGTCACAGCTTCTTTCTTTGAGATCTACAAGCATCCAACAAGTTTCAGAGTTTGTCCGTCCAAAACATTCCAGAAATAAAACCCTGACAAAAGTGGGAATTTCTGGGAATGTGAAGAAGGTTGTCATTTACACAGCACCTTATCAATTTCCTCCAAACCATCTCAAATTGCTTTACATTCTCAGATTTTCCTTGAGTGTCCATAAGGTGAATTTGTTTACAACCTTGAGCAGAAAAAACTGGCGTCAATTAAGACACAGTTAGTAGCATTTGCACCTCTGAGGCTGCAAGATTGTGAGCTCAAATCTTACCCTGGGAATTCAGTCTCGAATCTGATAGCCCAGTGCTGCATTGAGGGAGTGCGAATCCTTCTGGTGGAGGCCTGTTCACTATCAGACAAGGCCTGTTGAGCAAAGGCTTGATAAAACCTAGTCCTCTATTCTGAAGGAGAGCAGGGGAGTTATGTTGATGTCCTGTCAAGCACATAGAGAAGTCTTAGTTCAGGCCTCTCTGAAGGTTAACATGCAGGTTCTGTGGCAGTTACGAAGGTAAATGCAATATCTCAACAGGGCTAGAATACAAGAGATGTACAGCTGAGGCTGTATAAGGCTCTGGTCAGACCACATTTAGAATATTGTAAGTAGTTTTGGGCCCCACATCTAAGGATGTGCTGGTGTTGGAGAGGGTCCAGAGGAGGTTCACAAGAATGAAGGGTTTGTCATATGAGGAGTGGGTGAGGACTCTGGGTCTGTACTCGATGGAGCTTAGAAGGAGGACGGGGGATCTGACTGAAACCTACAGAATACTGAGAGGCCTGGATAGAGTGGACATGGAGAAGATGTTTCCACTAGTCGGAGAGACAACCTCAGAGTGAAGGGGCCACCCTTTAGAACTGAGATGAGGAGGAATTTCTTCAGCCTGAGGGTGGTGATCCTGTGGAACTCATTGCTGCAGAGGGCTGTGGAAGGCAGCTCATTGACTGTATTTAAGACAGAGATAGATAGGTTCTTGATTAGTAAGGGGATCAAATGTGGGTGAAGGCAGGAGAATGAGGTTGAGAAACACATCAGCTATGATTGAACGGCAGAGCTGACTCGATGGGCTAAATGGCCTAATTCTGATCCTATTGTCTTACAGTAATATTTGTCCCACAGTCAACCTCACTGAAAAATAGATTATCTGGTCATTATCAGTTGCCCTTTATAGGAGTCTGCTGTGCGCAGATTCACAGAAGGAAGTCATTCTGCCCATTGTGTCTACACCAGTTCGTTAAATGGGCTGCTCGTTTTTAACTGAACAATAGTGACTGCACTTCAAAAGTATTTAATCAATTGGAAAGAGCCTTAGGGTATCTTGAGAGATAGTAGGAACTGCAGATGCTGGAGAATCATAACAAGGTGTAGAGCTGGATGAACACAGCAGGCCAAGCAGCATCATAGGAGCAGTGTTCATCCAGCTCTACACCTTGTTATCTAGGGTATCTAGGTTGTTATCTAGGTTGTGACATCTGTTCTGGAAATGTAATTCATTTAGACCAAGACCCTAAGAAGAGATAACCGAGCAGATAAACAGCTTTTGTTGGGGCTGAGGTAGATCCAGGACGTAGAGAAAGCCTAAAGAAGGACTCAGAACATTAACTCTGTTTTTCTCTCTCCACAGATGCTGCCAGACCTGTTGAGTTTCTCCAGCAATTTCTGTTTGTGTTGACGTAGAGAAAGCTGTCTTGTCCTCCTCAGATAGCACCGTCAGGTCTGTTATCCCAGCTTCCACTGAGCAGACGGAGTTGTGTTTTGGTGTCTCTGGTAGAGGGCCATGTCTCTTACTGTACTCCACGCATGTGGGACTCATCATCCTAGAGGGTGAGTGTGAATCCTACACTGAGTGAACAAAGAAAGGTTAACTGAGATAACAAAGTGTAGAGCTGGATGAACACAGCAGGCCAAGCAGCATCATAGGAGCAGGAAGGCTGATGTTTCGGGCCTAGAACCTTCATCATTTCTGATGTGTTCATCCAGCCCTGCACCTTGTTGTCTAGGCCTGAAACGTCAGCTTTCCTGCTCCTATGATGCTGCTTGGCCTGCTGTGTTCATCCAGCTCTACACCTTGTTATCTCAGATTCTCCAGCATCTGCAGTTCCTACTATCTCTGATACAAAGAAAGGTTAACTGTCTGCTCGTACGATGAAGACTACCTCACAAATAGTTAACCTGTCTTTTTCAGGTGCTGGTGATCACCTCGCTGTGCGTACCTAATTAGTAGCATTAACTCCCTCTTGAAGAGGGTGTCAGTGTTGGGAGATCTACATTGTTTTCATTCCAAAGAATTCTGTCCAAACCAGTGTGTGTTAACCACGACAGATTCTAAAATAATAAAATTTTCAGTCTGAAATGCCTTAATCTTCAGAATACTTAGAATCCCTAAGTCGAAGCAGGCCATTCAACCCAATGAGTCCATGCCAACCCTTCAAAGAGCATCCCACCCAAACTCACACCCCCACCCTATCCCTGTAACTCTGCATTTCCCATGGCTGATGCACCTAACCTACATAGCCCTGAACGCTATGGGCAATTTAGCATCCACCTAATCCACCTAATCTGCACATCTTTGGAAATTGACCATTCGATACAGACAAATATTGCATACTTACCAGGTGAAAGAATTCACAGAAGCTGGTATCCCATCACCAATCTCCCTTTATTTGCATACGACAGTCCTTGACTTTGGAGTGAGGTACCAGAGTGTCAGTATCTCTGACCCTCACCTTTTTTATCTGTCAGCCAGGACTCCCTAATTGGACGAGACCAACAGCCCCAATCAGGGAACTCATATTCTATGAGGTCCTGCTGGCTGACCTCGTTACAATCACTAGAGTGGGGAACTCCTGGTTATGTGTCTGTATGATTGCAGAAGTGTGTGTAATGTTGTGTGTATGTGTGTAACACTTGTTTCTCACAGATTACCCAGGGATTCTCCACGTTAACCAGAACCTTTCACCTGGTATCAGTATGTAGCAATTCTGGAGACTGGCTTTGGGAATTATTTCACTCTAGGCTCTAGGATTATGTGGTAACATTTCCGAAAGAGGAATTGAAATCATTCAAAGACTGCATAATGAACCATTGGCATTAGCCCTCCCTCCCAGGGGATATTATGGTTTTCAAAGCAGCCCATATTTGATTGAAAGAAAAACAAAGTTCAATTCTGAGAGTCTTTACTTTTCTTGCTCATAATTTATGGAGCTGTAAGGGAAAGGTGGGCCATGGGGCTAATTGGCTTGGTCTTTCAATAGCCAGTATAATCATGAATGGCTGGATAGTCTCCATCTGCCCTGTATGTGTCTGTGATTCTATGAGAGATGAACAGGAAAGTGTAATTTAGATTCTGGGTAAATATTCAGGGCTTGATTTGTTTTCCATGAGTCACCGTGCCAGACTTCAAACGCTTCAACCTTTCAAATGAACTTGGATGAATACTTGACATAACTGGGCCTACTGAGGGAAAGTGGGAAGAGCATAGTGTAGGTTAGTGATGGGGAGTCAATGGGCTGAAGGATCTGTTCTGTACCCTACAATTCTATGATTACCATGGGTACTGCTCATCCTCTATGCCTCACTAGCCCCTGTCTCACCCCACATTATTCGGATTCAGGAGGCCATTATACTCCATGAGGATTCAATGGAGACTAACCATCAAGAACAAAACCCAACTGCTTGGAGGAGGACTGTTAAAACAAAACGGAATGAAAGATTAACGTGAGTGAAAGTATGTTGGTTTTGGCCAACATTTATTCCTGAGTTGAAATCACTAAAACAGGTTAAAAACCGAAAGAACTGCGGATGCTGTAAATCAGGAACAAAAACAAAGTTGCTGGAAAAGCTCAGCAGGTCTGGCAGCATCTGTGAAGGAGAAAACAGAGTTAACGCTTCGGGTCCGGTGACCCTTCCTCAGAACTGGAAAACAGGTTAGTTAGTCACGGAATCCCCACAGTGCTGATAGAGGCCGTTCAGCCTGTCAAGTCTGCCCTAACCCTCTGAAGTACATTCCACCCAGACCCACACCTAGCTTGCACACTACAGGGCAATTTATCCTGGCTAATCCACCTAACCCACACATCTTTGGACTGTGGGAGGAAACACACCCAAAAAAGGAGAGAATGTGCAAGATCTGCACAGACAGTTGCCCGAGGGTGGAATTGAAGCCGTGTCCCTAGTGGTGTGAGACAGCAGTGCTAACCACTGAGTCACCATGCCACCCATTGCCATGTAGCCGTTGTCACATTGCTGATTCAGGGAGCTCACTCTGTGGAAATTGGGCTCCCATGCTTTCTAAAGCCCAGCAGCGAATACGCTTCAAGGTTGCATTGCAACATTCCAAGGCTCTGTGTGAATGCAAGGCTTTCTTTCTTCCTTTGTTCTCCACACTTGATGGCAGATGAGCAAGAAGCATGATGTATGCCATAGCAGCAAGCAAAGGGAGCCTTTTATCCTCTGTGTGGGGACATCGCTTGGCCAGGAACATCCGAGCTCTTCAATTCATTCAAAATCAACAACTTGTGAAGCTGGCATTGGCTCGATCCAAGGCAGTCGGGACTTCCTTTGGCAATGAGTCACTGAGCGTCACCAGGATGGGCTTGTGTAGGAGACCAATGACCGAAGGGAAACTTCACTGGGAATGTGCAATTGGGTCCAGAAATTATTACCATCCATGCAGGAAATGAAGTAATTCATCAGTTAGTCTGGCAGCTATCACAGGGAATTCATTAAGAGAATCCAAAAGATTGGTATTAGTTTCAAAGTCCTCATGTTAATGGAACTGGCCCTCGACAGATTCATTCTTTAAACATTGGTGTATGAAAGATACTGAATATAAAGCTGATCTAATTCCCGTGCAAATAATTGCTGGGGTTTGGTGTACTTTCTTTGGCACTGGTTCTGAAGTCTGGGTACACCGCTGTTCAGTTTTTAGTTAAGATGGGAGTTTGAACTGGCAAAGGCAAATGGAATATATAGGTTTAGTAGCAGTTTCACCTGCCTGACTGAAAACGACAAGTCTGGGAGGGGGGTGGTGAGTACATAAGCTGTTGGATTTGAACAGGAGACTTACTGACGCCTTCCTTGTCGTTAACTGGCCAACTGCAATTTTATATCACAGCCGTAAAATTGCCAGCGCAGGTCTGAGTGACAAGTGGTCAGGGGATAGACCAACTTTGAGGCTGGGACCTCCTGATGTTCCCCGCTCAGAGACTGACAGGAAGAAATTATTCCCTCAGTATGCTCGTACAGTCTCAACCCAAACTAGACAGAAATAAAAAACAGCACAGAAATAAAATCAGAAATTGCCGGAGAATGTTAACAGGTCTGGCAGCATCTGTAGAGAGAGAGAGAGGAAGAGACAGAATTAAAGTTTCCAGTCTGGTTTGACTCTTCTTCAGAACTGAGACAGAGATGGGAAAGTGATGGTTTTTTGTGCTTCTGGAAAAAGATGTGGAGGAGGAAGTGGAAGAGAGGAAAGGTCAGGGGAAGGTTTAAGGGGGTGAGGCCAACTCTGTTTTTGCCTCAGATCTCCATCATCTGAAGTATTTTACTTCTACTGAAGCCCCAAAGACAGAGTTGCATTTGGAAAGCACCTTTTCCAAACCGTTCTGAAGCATTTCACAGCCAAGGCAGTAATTTTGAAGGATAGCTGCTGTTTTACTGGAGAATGATAGAACCATACAGTACAGAAGAGCACGTTGAGTTCGTTGAGTCTGCACCAATCCCACTTTCCAGCATTAGGCCCATAGCCTTGGATGTTATAACATTTCAAGTGCTCATCCAAGTACTTTTTAAAGGTTGTGAGGTTTCCTGCCTCAATGACCCTGCTAGGCAGTGTAATCCAGACTCCCACCAACCTCTCTGAGAAACAAGAACATTTCCTCAAATCCCCTCCAAAACTCCTGCTGTTCATTTTGAAAGTATGTAGTCAATTTGCTCTTGACAAACTCCCAGAGCCATGAGATAATGTTAGAATACTTTGTTTCTGTGATATTGGGCGAGGAATAAATGTTAGAGGGGGTCATGGCCTCCCAGGACTATAAAATCTGAAATCCCAAAACCATGGACATAACCTTGGAATGTGAAACCTCAGCACAGCAGAGAGAGGCAACTGGTACAGGTATGTAGACGTTCACTGTAAGCTGGCTGAGAGGTGAGCCTGTTGAACCACCTGAGCATTTATTTTCCTATTCATTTGTGGGATGTGGGCGTCGCTGGCTGGGCCCAGCATTTATTGCCCCGTCCCTAGTTGCCCCTTGAGAAGGTGGTGGTGAGCTGCCTTCTTGAACCGCTGCAGTCCACCTGCTGTAGATTGATCCACAATGCTATTAGGGACGGAATTCCAGGATTTTGACTCAGCGACGGTGAAGGAACACTGAATTATTTCCATTAAAAGACAGGAAGGGACATCATCCCAAAAAATGCAGGGAAACTGCCTTTGCCTGATCCAGAATGTGAAGAATGACACAGGAGCACCGTTCACACATCCAACTAGCCTGGGGCCAGAGACACACTGCCCCAGCAATGGGGTAGGGACTGTGCTGTGCTTTGCTTATGGAAACAACATGGTATCCATCCATAGAGTCATACAGCACCGAAACAGACCCTTCGGTCTAATCAGTCCGTGCCAAATATAATCCCAAACTAACCTAGTCCCAGTCCATGCCAATCATGTTCCCAAACTAAGGTAGCCCCATCTGCCTCGTCCCAGTCCATATCCCTCCAAACCTTTCCCATTCATGTACTTATCAAAATGACTTTTAAACGTTGTAACTGTACCCACATCCACCACTTCCTCAGGAAGTCATACAGTGAGTGGAATGAACTGCCTGGAAATGTGATGATGGAGGTTCGATTGAGGCATTCAAGAGGGCACTCAATAATTATTAGGATAGAAATAGTGTGCAAGTCTATGGGGATAAAGCAGAAGATTGGTGGGACGTAATGATGGTTGTGTGAAGGGCCTGTGCAGGTTGAATGGCCTATTTCTGTACCGTTGGAATTCTGTGATTCTCTGACTCAGTCCTGCCTAGACCAGGGAATGGAATAAACTGAGAGAAATGGGTTAAATACTGAATGTTTCATCAGGACAATGGGAAATGTTCAAAATACTGTCATGGGATCTTTGAGGGTTAAAACCTTGGTTTAGTTTCTCATAGAGAAACATAAAACATATCTGCGATTTAATGTAAATTAGCCCCAAGAGTACAATCGAGAAAAGTGACTTTTATCAAGAGTTCATTTTTCACTCAGACAGGGAATCGCCAATCTTGTAGTACTCACTTCCAGCTCCAATATGCAGGAGAAGAGCAGGGACAAAGGAGAGAAGGTAATTAAAAAGCTCATGGCCAGAAATCCTGAACACTGAATTTCATGTTTAGTTAGCTTAGGCTGCAGAGTTGGATGATCAGCCATGATCTTATTGGATGGTGGTGCAGGCTTGAAGGGCCGAATGGCCTACTCCTGCTCCTATTTTCTTGGTTTTTAAAGCAGCACTAATGCATTCATTTGGAGGCTATCCTTTCCCCAAATGGCTCTCCATCCAGACTCAGAGCCATGTTGCTGCTCATCACTGTTGTTGGGTTAAAATTCAGCAGCTCCCTACCTAATGACATTCTGGATTGTCCCTGCACCCCGAAGACTGTGTTTCAAGAGTACAGCTGACCACCACCTTGCCTAGGGGAGCCAGGGATGGAGAATCTTTACCGACATCCCACAGCGAATAAGTAAATGAGGGTTGGGCAGTAAATGCTGGCTAAGCCAGCCATATCCATGTCCCATGGAAATTCTAATATGGGGATGAAACTTCTTTGAATGTCCTGGCATTGACTTCAGGCTTACAAATTATATTAGGGCGGAACTTCGATCTTTATGAGGGATCTCATTAATGCACAGAGTATTGGATATCCTGTATTGGCCTGTGCAAACACTGATTCCCCGTGCTTTCCCCCTCTAACTGCCCTGGGGTTTTAGCTGGCTTTACACCGATGGGCAGGGCTCTGTGTTGTTGTGGCAGTGCCCCTACCTCTGGGTCAGAAGACCTGGGTTAAAGTCCCACCTGACCCTTGATATGCACCATAAGGTGTCCCGAGTCATTGAATAAATATACACCTCTTACCTCTCCTGGCAGATGGACAGTATGTGTGCAGAGAGATTCTGAATGAACACTACAAAATGAGTTGTGACCCTGTGGGATGGATCAGAGTGTTTTTTTCCTGCCCTGTCATTTCACATGTAAATGGAACGTGCTCAGGATAGAGCTGATGTGGGGTGTGACTAATGGACCTGAGGTTTGAAGGGCAGTTGTCTCATTGAGTTACACTTTGGTTACACAGGGGCTTCTGTAAGGCTGTGTTGAAGTGTATTGTGTAAAGTGAAAGGCTAGGGATTGCTCACAATTCTGAGCTTTGTAATAAATTCTGTTTCTCCCTTCCCCCACAGAGGAGACTAAATGAGGAAAATTGCTTTATCATTAGAGAGTTTTGTAATAGAGAGTTAATAGGATATTCGTTCCAAGCCCATTGCAAAATGTTCTTTGTGTTCTTGGACAAATGATGATAATTATAAAAGAGATGTCTTTATATGGAGAGGATAGCAGACTCATAATTCTCTTTCTCTCTAATACAAGACCATTAACCTTTGATCATTGACAGCCTAAAACAGCCCTGAGTGCTTGAAGCTCCCATTAATCTCCACAGTACCTCCTCATGAATTTCCATTCGGTTTCCGAAGAGCAGGTGTTATCCCAGGCAGGGAGAAGCAGAGGTCGGGGATCTCTGTTTAAGAATCCCATCCTGATTGCGAAAGTACCTGCGGTATGTCATATCAAGGTTAATAGCACTGCCAGTGAGTGAGCACCACCCCTGACCCATGCATACAATACAGGGCAAAACAATACAATTCATTCATGACTTGCATTTATATAGCCCTTTTAATAACTTCAGGGTGCTTTGTAACCAGTATCCTTAAATCATATGATCCCAACTGTGTGGAAGCAGGCCATTTGGTCCATTAGGTCCACACTGACTCTCTGAAGATCATTCCACCCTGTTACCCTATAATCCTGCATTCCCCATGGCTAATCTGCCTAGCGTACATGTCCCTAGACACAATGGGCAATTTAGCATCCACCTGCACTAGAATCATTGAATCCCTACAGTGTGAAAACAGGCCCTTCGGCCCAGCCAGTCCATAAGGACCCTCAGAGCATCCCACCCAGACCCATCCTTCTATAACCCACCCAATCTACATATCCCTGAACACTACAGGCAATTTCCCATGGCCAATCCACCTAGCCTGCACATCTTTGGACTGTGGGAGGAAACCGGAGCACCCGGAGGAAACCCGTGCAGATACAGGGAGAACGTGCAAACTCCACACAAACAGTCGCCCAAGAGTGAAATCGAACCTGGGTCCCTGGAGCTGTGAGGCAGCAGTGCTAACCACTGAGCCACTGTTCCACCCATGGCTCACAGCTTTGGTCTGAATTTTTGAAGTGGAGTGACTGCTGTAATGTAGGGAATGCCACAGTCAATTTATGCACAGCAAGCTCCTAAAAATACAAAATAATTTGATAACAACGGATACTTCGCTGTTTCAGTCTCTGTTTCCCTGCGGGCTCCTCAGGTTTATTGTAGGACAGACTGTGGGAGAAGTGGAGGATCGCTGCAGATTGAATTTCAAGAGCTGTTGTTTTATCTGAGTGGAAATCTATGCTGGTTATGAATCATTGTGGTTGGGAGAAATGACAAAATGTTATTGGTTCTTCCTGTTTGGTGAACAATCCTGGATCTGTGTGAGTTACAGCCACAGATTGGGAAAGCTAACTGCCAGTGGTCAGACTCTCATGTTCAAGGCACTTCTAATTCCGGCTTTCAGATCATTTTTGAACGGTGCATTCACAATTTTCCAGAAGGCTGTTTCTGTTAAAAATAAATCTGCCTTAATGATTGGGACAAAATCTGTTAGGCTCATTTGAGAAAAACCTGGCTGAGCAGACATGACCCAAACCAATCCAGATGTTCGACTTGTTTGCTTTTCAAAGGATTGCTATTTTCCTCTATGTCTTTCCTACCCATTCTTCCACTCAAACTATAAAATTAGAATTCTTATCTAATCGGCACTCAAGTTTCATTCTTTCAGTTTTTTTTAATAGCTCAAATACTGCATCAGAAATCTTTATATGTTCAATAACATCCGGAACTATCTCCAACAACAAAGGGAAGCTTGTATTTCCAGGACCTTTTATCACATCCCGACTCTCTATATGAATTAATCTTTGAAGGTCACTCACTGTGAGGTAATCGAAACAGCCTTTTCTCACTCACACACTGAAACACACAGACACACACAGAAACATACAGACACACACAGAAACATACAGACACACACACA
>NW_025969468.1:172-14971 GCF_021869965.1 Rhincodon typus | reverse complement strand
ATGCCACCCGAAGGTTGCAGGAACAGCAACTCATATTCCGCTTGGGAACCCTGCAGCCCAATGGTATCAATGTAGATTTCACAAGCTTCAAAATCTCCCCTCCCCCTACCACATCCCAAAACCAGTCCAGCTCGTCCCTGCCTCCCTAACCTGTTCTTCCTCCCACCTATCCCCTCCTCCCACCTCAAACCGTACCCCCATTTCCTACCTACTAACCTCATCCCCGCCCCCTTGACCTGTCCATCCTCCCTGGACTGACCTATCTCCTCCCTAACTCCCCACCTACACTCACCTTTACTGGCTCCATCCCCGCCTCTTTGACCTGTCTGTTTCCTCTCCACCTATCTTCTCCTCTATCCATCTTCTATCCGCCTCCCTCTCTCTCCCTATTTATTTCAGAACCCCCTTCCCCTCCCCCATTTCTGATGAAGGGTCTAGGCCCGAAACGTCAGCCTTCCTGCTCCTCTGATGCTGCTTGGCCTGCTGTGTTCATCCAGCTCTACACCTTGTTATCTCAGATTTTCCAGCATCTGCAGTTCCTACTATCTCTCATCAGGTGCACACTCTGATTTCCATGTTGATATTTCTTGATATCACAACTTTTTCAGTGTGTTTGGTAAGATAGGAAGCTGAATGGTAATGAGGTGAGTTTGGTCAATACAAATGATTAGATAGGATTATAACTAGCAATAATCCTCCTTAATTGGCAACTTGCCATTGCATAGTGAGAAACTCACCTTGTACTGTGAGAGTTGGTTAGTGCAGTGAGCTGGTAGGCTGGTTTGCGATGCAGTGTGATACCAACAGTGCATCCTGTACCGGCTGAGGTAACTGTAAAGGTTCCTCCCTCGTAACCCCAACCCTTGCCTGAAGTGGAGTAACCCTTAAGTTCAACCACAACCAGTTGTCTCTCCCTCTGGGAGTGGCCCCCTGGGACTTTGGTGACTCAGTTAAGGAAATTTGTAGAAACCCACCTTGCTGCTCAGTAAAAGCATAAAAGATGCAGCACGAGGCTCACATTGTCAAGATAGGCCACGCCAGGTCTCTTGTCTGGTTATATACAAATCCTGCCATTTCCCATGTTGCTCAGACCCCTATAGCATTCCACCCACTGTGCTTGATCCCTCCCTGTCATTTTGTTCCAAATATCATTCTGGTAAACAAGTGCACTACCTCTAAAATATCCTGGCTAGAGGGTGGTGCCCAGTGTTGCCCATACCACTCCAGGTGTGGTGCTGCCAGAGTTTTATACATTGCTGAAGCATCATTTTTGTCCCCTTGTACTTTTGTACTCTAGATTGAAAGGACAGCATTACTGATCATTTTGATTTTTGAAGTCTGCACTGATTTATTATATTTTAATGAGTCTTTGATTACGGATCCTAATATTCTTTTGGAAGACCCATGTTTCTAGCTTTCCATCATTCAGAAAGTACAGTGTACCCTGTTTAATATTTTTAGGTCCAAAGTAGATGATCTCTTACTTGTCTAAGTTGATATCCAATGGTCACAAATTTGCCCATTCCCCTAATCTTTCAAAATCTCCTTATATTTCACTGCTTTCATCTACATTTTTTACAATGCTACCTATCTTTGTTTACTTGGCAAATTTGGAAATGCATTTTATTCTTAAATTAAATCAGTAGTAAATATGGTGAATAGTTGAGGCCCTGACACAGGTCATCATTTGTTACATCCTGCCAAGGAGAGTACTTGCCTATTCTCCCTGCTCTGTGTCTCCTGCTGTTCTGCAAGCTTTGAAACAGGTCAATAATTTACCTCCAGTTCCATGGCCAGGCCAGCTTACACTATCAGTTCATTCCCCAAGATGAACGTTTTTAGCAGCTGGTTACTCTCAGGCGAAAACTCATTCTGTCTATCGTGCGTTGTGCAGCAAATTCCATGAGCTCATGATTTGGGTCCACACTTACTGAAATCAAACACCTCTTAGGTTTCTGAAAAAGCAGCTATTTAAATATACTGGCTGATCAGATCTTAAAGGCACCAGCTCTGGCCATGCAGAATGAGGGTTTGTTCATTTGTTTAGTTCATGCAATCTCTGTCAGTACGACATGAAAAATCTCTGCTAGGTCATCTTTTGATGCCACCCAAAACACAATTAATTCAGGCACCCAGCCAATCATTCAAACCTGACCAATCTGCTGTACGAACGAGACAGGGTGGCAGGAGAAGAATAGTGATGTACTATGGTCATTGCTGGAAATTGTTCACCAATGCCTACAAAATCTATAAACAGGATGGCAAATTTCCCCCTTCGCATTCAAGTTTGGAGTTCTGCTTCATCCATTCTGCACTGTTTTGTCACCCACTGTAAGCATTTCATGCATAAAATAATGCCTGGAATTATTCCAAGGCAGTAATTGAATCAAGGGCTTAAGATGATATCATAAACTGCAGAAGTGAATCTGGAGCAGGTTAGAGCATTTCGTTTTGAATATTGAAGCCAGATTACAGCCTTGATGTCTCTTCCTATCCTTGTGTTTTTTTTTAAATGTGTGTGAAAGCAGAGGAATATTCAGTCTGGCTCACATCTTGTGCCTGCAGCAACTGTCAGTACCAATGCCAACTGTCAGCACTCTATAATCACGATGACGTCTACACGAGGAGACAGAGTGACTGCAATGAAGGTACTGCATGCTTAATGAGAAATAATAAGCAGTTGAATATTGGAACATTCCATCTCTGGAATATATTCTAAAGCCTTAACTTTAGTTACATTATGGCTTTATCTTGGTTTAAATGATTTATACAGATAGCAATATTTGATTATATGTGATTGAGTAGAGTAGCAGCAGTTTGTAATTTTAAATTATGTGGTCTGGGTCAACTCTAGGTTTGAAAGTTAGAAGGATTTGCATTTAGTGCTGTATATCTCAATGAGCCTCAAAAATTAGGAATTACTTTAGAGTGCATTGCCTGTTGTTAATGTAGATTTCATTATTTACACAGTGAGATTCGACAAGTAACATTAAATCAAATGTCATTTAACTATTTTTGTTGCGGTTTTAATTGAGAGAATAATCTTGGCATAGACACTAGGAAAATCCCCTTTCTGTTGAAAATATTACGAGATCTGTAATATTTCTCCTCAAAAAAACATACAGAAGTACTTACTAAATTTTTAATTGAAGGTCGAGACTTTGAACTATGTATAACTTGCTGCTTTGGAGTGTCAGCCAGGTTATATAAATGAATTGTGCTTAACTCTGACTGGTATTACTTTTGCTATGATGTGAAAGACGTGTGCCAAAATACACTGAAAGTGGGTGCGGCAGCTGTTACAAGTGACCATTGTGATATGGGACAAACTGATGCTGATGCCTTTTAAGATTATGATTGGTGAGATGACAGGGCTACTTTTGGTGCTTTTTGGGAGCTCACTGGTTGAGCAGTGGAATCAGACAGCGATGACACATTTCATGGCATCCACTTCTTGTGGAGGAGGAACGCGGTTTTTGAATTATTGTCATGTGAACAAGGTCGCTGAGTTGTGAGCATAGCTAGCAAGGCAGCATTTGTTGTTCATCTCTAATTGTCCTTCAGAAGAGGGTGATGTGTCACCTTCCTGAACCATTGCAGTCCATCTATTGCTGGTATACCCACTGTGCAACTAGGAAGGGAGCACCAGGAATTTTACGCAGTGACAATAAAGGAATGATGTTATAGTTCCAAGTAAGGACACTGTGTGACTTGCTGGTAGTAGTGGTGCTCCCATGCAACTGCTGCCCTTGTCCATCTAAGTGGTAAGAATGACAGATTTTGAAGGTCCTGGCAAATGACTGTTGGTGTGTTGTTGCAATGCATCTTTTAGATGTGAGAGCCTCCTGCCACTGTGTGCCAGTGATGGAGGGAGTAAAATGTTTTAAGGAGATGGATGTTTGCCTGGTTTTAGCATTGTTGGTGTCAAGCTTCTTGAGTGTTGTTGGAGCTGCACTCATCCAGTCAAAATGAGATTATTCCATTACACTCTGGGCATGTACCTTGTAGAGGGTGGACTGGCTTTGGAGTCCTCTAGGTGAATTACTCACTATAGTATTCTTTGCCTCTGACTTGTCCTTATGGCCATTGTATTCATATGGCTAGCCAAGTTCAGCCTCTGGTCAATAGCAAATACCCCACCCCCCACCCCCCATCCCCAACCCCCAACCCAGTAAATTGATTGTGGGGGATTTAGTGACAGAAATGTCATCATCTAGGAGAGATGGTTATATTCTTTTCTTGAGATGATTGTTGTCTGGGTGGCACTAATGTAACTTTCCATTTATCAAATGAAGTCTGAATATTGTCCAGGTCTTGCTGCATTTGGACAAAAACTGCTTCAATATCTGGTGAGTTGCAAACAGTGCTGAACCTTTCAATAATGATTGCACAAATCCCTGTTAAAAGGGAGGGAAGTTTATAAGACATTGGATATAGGAGCAGAATTAGGCCATTTGGCTCATTGAGTCTGCTCCGCCATTTGATCATGGCTGATATGCTTCTCAACTCCATTCTCCTACCTTCTCTCTGTAACCCTTGATCCCCTTATTAGTTAAGACCCTATCTATCTTCATCTTAAATACACTCAATGACTGGGTCTCCACAGCCCTCTGCAGCAATTGGTTCCATGGATTCACCACCCTCTGGCTGAAGAAATTCCTCCTCATCTCAGTTCTAAAGGATTGTTCCTTCACTCTGAGGCTGCAACCTCAGGTCACCATCTCTCCTACTAGTGGAAACATCTCCTCCATGTCCACTTTATCCAGGCCTCTCAGTATTGTGTAAGTTTCAATTAAGTCCCCACTTCAACCTCCTAAACTCCATTGAGTACAGACCCAGAGTCCTCAACCACTCCTCATTTGACAAACCCTTCATCCCCAGGATCATTCTTTTAAATATCCTCTGGACCTGCTCTGATGCCATCACATCTTTCTTAGATAAGAGGGCCCAAAACTACTCAAAATGCTTCCAAATTCAGTCTGATCACAGTCCTGTATAGTCTCAGCAGTACATCGCTGCTCTTATATTCTAGCCCTCTTGAAAAGAAATCAGATTTCCAAAGCCTTGTCCCATTTAGAAAATAGTCCTTGCCTCTATTCTTCCTACCAAAGTGCATAATCTCACATTTACCCACATTGTATTTCTTCTGCCACTTCTTTGCCTTCCCTCGTAGCCTACAGCCTCCCTACTTCTCCAACAGTACCTGCCCGGTCACCTGTCTTTGTGTCACCTGCAAACTCAGCAACAATCCCCTCAGTTCCTTTGTCCAGATTATTAATGTATAAAGTGAATAGTTGTGGTCCCAACACTGACCCATGCAGAACTCCACTAGTCACCAGCTTCCATCCTAAAAAGAAGATGCTTTATCTCTACTCTCTGTTTTCTGCCAGTCAGCCAATCCTCTAAATTTGCCCCTAACACCATGGGCTCTTATTCAGCAGCCTCCTGTGCGGTACTTTGTCAAAGCCTTCTGGAAATCCAAATAGGTCATGTTCACTGGCTCTCCTTTGTTTAACTTGCTCATTACCTCCTCAAAGAATTTGAACAAATTTGTTAGGCATGATCTCCTCTTGACAAAACTGCGCTGACTCAGCCCTATTTTATCATGCACTTCTAAGTACTTTACAATTTCATCCTTAATAATGGACTCTAAAATCTTACCGACGACCGAGGTCAGGCTAACTGGCTCACCATTTCTCATCTTCTGTCTCCCTCCCTTTTTAAACAGAATATTACATTAACTACTTTCCAGTCCTCTGGGGCCCTCTCTGACTCCAGTGATTTATGAAAGACCACCACCAATACCACCAGGTCACTGATGGAGCAGCTGAAGATGGTCGGGCCTAGGAGACTACACTGAGGAAGTCCTGCAGAGATCTCCTGGAGCTGAGTTGCCTGACCTCCACAGGCAACAGCCATCTTCCTATGTACCAAGTATGACTCCAACAAATGGAATGTTTCCCCGGATTCCCACTGATTTCAATTTTTTAGGCTTACGTAACAGCTTTCAAATTTTCAGGCCCTGAAGATCCCCTTAGATCAGCTGACCAGGAAGCGAGGTAAATAGTTCAGGAACAGTGATTAGAGAGGTATTAAATCTTTTGTTAGTATAATCTTCACAAATTCTTTCTTCACAGTCAATTTACACTCTGTTTCATAGTTATTCTAATTAATCTGTGCGGACATGTTGTGGCACAGGATAGGTGGGACTTGAACTTGGACATTCTGGCCCAGAGATGGGGACACTATCACTGTACTACAAGCATCCATAACTCTTCCTTTCATACTGTGATGTCAAAGGACAGAATGAAAGTCAATACCATGTGACATTGTTATGCAACGAGCAACTGAACATAGGAACAAGGAATTGCTGAACAAAGGGATGTCCAGGATCTATCTAATTCAACTTCACTCATCCTTTGAATTTCATAACATAGCAGTATTCAAGTTGGTCATCCATTGTCAAAAACAATTTCTAGCATTTTTAATTAGTCTCAAGGCAAAGTCCAATGGTGGAGGGCTTTGGAAACTGAATATCCAAAGACACCTGTTCCTCCAAAGCTGTTTTTCTTACCACATGTAAAACTACTGCATCCAAGATCTTCCATATTCTGGCACTTAGTACTTTAATGCAATTTTTAAAGAAGTTCATCATGTTCTTGTTTGATCTTGAGATGTGCATTCACTGGCCAGACAACATAAGGAAATGAAGTTAAATATTGCATAAATAAGCAATTGCGATAGAAATAAACCTTTCCACAAAATGAGTCCTCTAACAATAAAACTAATAATTCATTCAGGATGATTGTCAACTAATCTTTTAGTGTCAAATATCATTTTTACAGTTTGAATAATCTCTTTTGGACCTGAAACACAGGTTAGTGTCTCAATCCAAATACATTATCAAATAAGAAAACTATTTTCAGATGAAATGCACCACTAAAAAAACTTACATGTTTGTCAAAAGAAAAGAATGAATGCTGAAGAATGAATGAACCCTGAAGTAAATATAGAATTCTGATTGCAGAATTTTCCATTTTATATATTAGCATTATTTGCACAAAATGAATCCAGTCATGACAGACCTTTTTAAACAGCTATGGATTGAATCAAATACCAATCATGCTTAGCTCATGAATGTAACTAATAATGCTTATAATCAATAAATAACATCTTGTTGACATTGACATCAATAGTTACGAATTTATCTGATATTTGTACATTTTAAACAATGTGATTAAATTAAATCAAGCTGCAGAAAATATGACTGATATGTTTTCAGTACCAAGGTTATGAGTGTGCACTAGGCAACTAAGTGGATCTTTAACAAACTGCAGGCAATTTCCACACCACCTGCAGAACAGCCCAGAGGCTGTGACAGCATGGGAGATTACTGCAGTCAGATACCAGAAGCAGATTATAAAGACGTTGGTATGTCCCAGAGTAGCAACTAATAGTATTGAATCATAGAAGGGTTACAGCACAGAAGAAGGTTATTCACTCCATCATGTCTGTGCTGGTTCTCTGTGAGAGCTATTGAGCTAGTCTCAAGCCTAAACAGTGTATTTTTGATTCTAACAATTTGCATGCTTTTACCTTATGCTGCCTCTGGATTTTTTCACTAATCATGTTAGATCAGTGTTCTCAGGTTCTTGACTCTTCTTCCAATACAAACAGTTTTTCCCTCTCAACTTTGTCAATACCCTTCATGAATGTAACATTTCTAGTAAATCTTGATTTGATTTGATTTATTACTGTCACGTGTACTGAGGTACAGAGAAATGTGGTGCTTTACAGGCAGATTGTACTATACAAGTGCTTCAGGATAACAGGACAGAGTGCAGGATACAATGTTACAGCTGCTGAGAAGGTGCAGAGAGAGATCAATATTAACATTAAAGAGGTCTATTCAAAAGTCTGATAACAGCAGGGAAGAAGCTGTTCTTGAATCTCTGTCAAGTTTCTTTAAAAAGATCAAAGGAGTCATATTAGATAATTTCAAAGCTTGGTAGAAGCTATAAAGGGATATTGTTAAGATAATTAAGTGGACAGAAAATGGTGGATGGAATTAAATATCAGTAAATGTGAGGCAGAACATTTGAGTAAGAAAATGTAATAATTATATTTTAAATGGAGAAAGATGGTGCATGTTGTCCAGCAGAGAGATTTGCAAGTTCATGTTCAAAGATGCTAAAATCAGACCCCTAAGTGAATAAAGCCATTAAAAATTCAATGAAAATATTGCATCTTATGGCAAGGTATAAAGAACATAAAAGTTGAGATGTAACATTAAATCTGCAAAAAAATCAATAAAACACAAAATACAGCGTGCAATTTTAAGTTCCAAACAATGTGCGTGGAAGCAATACAGAGACCGAGCATAGATTGACAAGAGTAATTTCTGCTACGAGGAAATGCAAATACAAAGGAATTCTTGAAAAATTGGGAATATTTTCATTGGAACGGAAGAGATTACATAGTGGCTTGCTAAGGGTAATTTAAATTCTGAAAGTTTGGAAGATATAAATAATGGATTGTTTTAAATGCTTGAGAAATTTAGAACACAGGGATGTAGTTAAAAAAAATTAACAGTAAGAGATTCAATAATAACAACAATATAGTTATATTGTTCCTTTAACCATAATGA
Organism: Rhincodon typus; assembly: GCF_021869965.1. Lineage (NCBI taxonomy): Eukaryota > Metazoa > Chordata > Chondrichthyes > Orectolobiformes > Rhincodontidae > Rhincodon > Rhincodon typus. The sequence goes on along the minus strand of NW_025969468.1, from coordinate 6,324 downwards.
AATGTCCTAAGGCACTTTACAGGAATATTACAAGATGATCAGAGGATTAGATAGGGTGGACAGTGGGAGCCTTTTTCCTCGGATGGTGATGGCTAGCATGAGGGGACATAGCTTTAAATTGAGGGCTGATAGATACAGGATAGATGTCAGAGGTAGGTTCTTTACTCAGAGAGTAGTAAGGGCGTGGAATGCCCTGCCTGCAAAAATAGTAGACTCGCCAACTTTAAGGGCATTTAAATGGTCATTGGATAAACATATGGATGATAATGGAATAGTTTAGGTTAGATGGGCTTCAGATTGGTTTCACAGGTCGGCGCAACATCGAGGGCCGAAGGGCCTGTACTGCGCTGTAATGTTCTATGTTCTATGTTCTATTATACAACAATGTATAACACCAAGCCTCACAAGGGGATATTAGGTCCAATAACAAGACTCCTGGTCACAGAGATAGGTTTTAACAAGAGTCTTAAAGGAAGAAAACAATGTAAGGGATGGAGGGATGTCAGATGGAAATTCTGGTGCACTGGGCATAGGAAACTGAAGGTATACCATCAATTGAAATGCACAAAAGCCAGAATGACAGATGCGTGGGACTTGTTATGAATGGGCAACAGAACTTTGCATGACTTCAAGTTTACAGAGAGTAGAATGTGGAACACCAGCCACTAGTGCATTGGAATAGTCAAGTCTAGAGCTAACAAAGTGTCACAACTATTGTACCACATATTTTGTAAAATAATCTAATTTCTCCTTAAATGAGTATGAGGTGCTCAAAAACATAGCCTCCAGGAATCACATGACTATCTATTGTTGATTCATTTCAACTAAAAAGGTAGACTTTTAGTTCTAAAAAGGTAGAACTGTTAGCTCCACATTAACCACAAATGGAGACATTTCAAATTTGTTTAACCCTTGGCCATTACAATAGATCCTTCTAAAGGTACGAATGTTCAAAGCTTTTGGAAAAAACAAGAGACTGGAAGGATGCCCACAGGGAATTCCAATGTACGAACTCTATTTTCTGGAATAATGATTCCTTAAAAATGAACATGTCAACTGTCTTCAGTTTGATCTCAAGCTTGAGATAGCAAAAACTGCAGATACTAGAGTCAGAGTCAATACAGTGTGGAGCTGGAGGAACACAGCAGGTCAGGCAGCATCAGGGGAGTAGGAGAGTTGACGTTTCGGGTTGGGATCCCTGAAACATCGACTCTCCTACTCCTCTGATGCTGCCTGACCTGCTGTGTTCCTGCAGCTCCACACTATATTGATCTCAAGTTTGATTAAGTTTGCACTTTGAAAAACAAGGTCAGAGAAGAGCCTGTCAACTAGGAAGTGTAAAAAAGCCAAAGCAGCTAACAATTGCTAGACTGAGCCAGTCCACAAAAGGCCCATAAATGCAGTCCTATAAACATAAACTTTTTCTGATCTATTCACCCATGGGAGAAACCTCCAACTATTAAACTACAGAAACTATCACAACTGCTGAGTTCAAAGTTCAAGTTTTCAACTTTTTTACTTCAGAAGAAGAATCTTCAAGCTACTAACAGGCCTGCAACAATAATAGACTGATCTTGCTCTCAGTTTCTTCAGTACCTTGTATCCTATTGTTTGTATTTTATCTTTTTAGTTTACTTAGTAACTTTCAGCAATGGTTGTATAATAAATAACCTTTGATTTTATTTAAAACAAAAGCTTTACTGCTTCTTTTGTTTCAATTGGAACACTTAAAAAACGAAAATGGTATTAAACAAGCTATTTAGATTTGCAGTTCATAGATCACTCTGGAGGATGTGCCTGGTTTGATGATAACATGAGAATTCCAGTAGCAGATGAGTTGAGACATGGGCTAAGCCTTGAGATAATCAAAGTGTTGGAAAAACTCAGTAGGTTTGACAGCATCTGTGGAGAAAAAGAAACCTGAATTAATATTGAATTAAATATGACCTTTCCTGGGAAGTTCAGATTTTGTTTTAGAATTCCAGCATCTGTAGCAATTGCTTTTATTTTAGTTAAGTGATGATACAGAGGTGGATAATGGTATCTTAGTGATACACAAATATCAGGTTAGAAACTTATTTCAGAATCAGATGTGACACCAAGTCTGTGGAAGACTGGCTTAATAAAAGACTTGCCGAGGAGAGGGATGGAGTTCGTAGTTAGGGAACAGAGTTTGGAGCAGGAGCTGAACACAATGACTTCAGTCTTCCCAAATCTTTACTGGAGGAAATTACTGCTCATTTTGAAGCAGATGTCAAATAAGTTATAACTTAACGACAGTGGTGGGTTGAGAGTAGAGCTATGTCAGTATAGACGGTGGAATGCAAGAGTGTAGGCACATTACTAAAGCAAATGAAATAAGGAACATCCATGCTAACAGTTAAGATTAAGTTTGATAGGTGGGCGGAGATAAAGAGATTTGCAAGCCCAGACAGTTAGGTTAGCTGCTTCTGTGCAAGATAAACACCGAAACGGGGTTTCTGCCCTGTGTTTTCTGAACAGTTCCAATCAATTTCTCAAACATTTGTCTTTGCCACAATCACAGTAGTTGTCACAATATGTGGTACTCGATTTCATGCATAGTTCCAAACCTTAAAGATCTCCACCTTCTACATTTGGACCTCCTTGGTTATTGTCCTCTGTAATTCATGCTGCTCCTTGTACAATTTATCCAACAATAGACTTAATGCTGCATGCAGCTCGTCTATGCCTCCAGTTGTCAATAACCATTGTGCCATTTTGTTGACCAGGTGACCTTTGCCTGTTCCCTCAGCGCATTAATTTCCAGTTGATGTGGAAGTGATCAATGAAATATAAAAGGAGAAATTCTCTTGGAAATTTGCGCATTTCCCTTTGGTTGATGTTTATCGAACAGCTAACATTAAAAAAAAAGCAGCTCTGTATGTATATTGTGTGTGACATCCTTTGGCTGTGATTGAGCATGTCTGGAGCTCCACTATTTTTTACTGAAAAATCATAAATTTGTTCTTCAAGATATGGCAACGTATTTTATTGTAAGTAAAGTATGAACACAAAGGAATTAAAAACACCGGAGTGTCAATCTAAACATATGCAATAAGCCTTGTAAAATGTCTTAACTATCCCTACGCCAAGTATACCTTATAGCTCCTTATAGTAGAAATAACTGACATTACTGTTTTTGCAGTATTTCTGGGTCCAGTTATAAACACTTGTTCTCCATCCATTCAGATTTACCATCTGTAACAAAACACCTTTGTATTTAAAAATGGGGAAAATTTATTTTTGGAAATGCTGTGTTTAAATTGTTTTAAATATGAATGGAAGATTCAATCTAATGTTCATAATCTACAAACTGACAAATGCACATTAACTGAAATAGAACTGGTGACACAATAGCAACACAACAGCTACCATTTGACATGTCAACAAACATCCCGAGATTAAAAATATTTGCAGTTGTAAATGGAGATAACCATGTTTTTATGTTTTCGTTTTAGCTGCACAAGCTGCGCAATAGATGAAAAATATTTGTTTTGGATTTTCTATTGCACACTTTCAACATTATCTCAGTTCCATAATTCATGTTGTGAATGATCAAATCTCTCACACAGCTGTCTTCTGGTTAATCTATGAGGCCTCCTACTGGTTGCAAAGGAAACCATGGCAGTGGACTTACCTTTTTAAAAAAATCAACCACTTAATTATTGAAACTGTGCAATTAGTCAGCGGGGAATGAAGACTGATACGTCCCAGGCTGTGATCAATAACTTTCTCCAATCAATCATCACCCAGAGGCTGGATTGGAGCTTCATTATCTTCATAGAATGTTAAGAGAACAACTATTGATAGATGCACAGGCTCACTGTTGAGTACAATATTTAAATATACCATTGAAAATTACAGCAGTTGTCTACCTATTGCTGGAATAACTACCTGCAGTTTTACCACAGGAAATATTGAAGCGACAAACAGAGATGACTGGAGAACACTTCCTGATTCTGTCCCCTCTGGCTGGTTGCTGACCGACATATTTTGTTTGATCTGCAGTTGTGACTTGCAATTAAATGTCATTTAACCATGCTAAGTATAGCTCTTTCAAAACTAAAATAACGAAAGAATCAGTCCCTGTTCTTTATGGCTGCAGCATTTCCCCAGTTTAGAAACCTATTTTGTTTTCAGGTAAATAATGTAAGCAAACTGCACAATTGCTCATTAACCTCTTTTACACTACATTCCAGGCTAAAATAAGCCATCAGACTCAATGTGGGATATTTAATTGACAGCGGTGCTTTGGGAATGAACCTATGAATCCTATTAGAGACAAATTCATTATTTTAAGACCACCCTTAGGATGCAAAGCTCATAATCTGATCCTCAAGAGGATGCAGCTTAGGGGCTTCATAACATCGCAGGCTCTAAATCATCAGATTTGCTGTAATTAACCTGAACTAATTGTGTCAGGCATTAGGTCGGTCGCCCAGGCCTGGTTTCCAGCAATACTCCTGACTTCGGGGTGGTATTAACTGAAAGCACTAATCACAATGTACAACTTGACATTCCATCTGCTTTTCTCCATCTCAATGAGGCAAAACGTTGCTTGTTGCAAAGTTAAATTTGCTATGATTTTCTCAGGTTGAGTATTATTAAAAATATTCCAGCATCGAAATAAAATCCAGGGAAGAATCTGTGATTGTGATTTTTTTTACAGCATCCGATAAGTTTGGAGACGTGAAACGAAATCTCAGCCTGGATTCTTTTCTTTCATCTCTGCTCACATTGTTGCCTTCTCAGCTGGCCAACTCAGCTGCACCTTCTAGCAACTAAATAAAACAGAACAAACAAAAGAGATTGACATTTTTGGGGCTGGTCGGATTATCATAGAAAACAAGGATTGAATCTTGTGGAGACGATGTCGAGAGAGCAAGGGGAGGCCTTGCGATTCCTCTTTTTGGGAAGTTTTGCAGCATTTTGTGCTACTCAGGCAGTAAATATGCCAACACTGCAGCTTTACCCTGGATCTAGAACCATAGGGTTGGGGTGGTGTGGGACACCCTGTCTGCCATGAGCTGCCAGACAACCAGATGGCAATATGGAGTGAGTCTTATACCCATCAGAGAGCTCGGATTGAAGAAAAACCGAGGATCAGGCGAGTGATGGCAGCAAGTGTGTCAAGGGATGGGATTTGCAGGGGATGATGTTTCAGCAGCAAAGTTAGTAGCTGTCAGTGGGATCCCTGCTTCCCAATGCTTGGATCAGACAGGGAATGCCTTCTAATTGGGGAATGCTCCCCCAACCAGGAACCTGTAAGAAAACACACCAGGATAAGTTACCACGATCTTCACACGGTGAGGCCTTCACCCTTAGTGGCAAAATGCCAAAGGGCCTTAATTGACAGCAGGGTGGGAAAGTTTTTATGCACCATCCTGACCAGAACTTAATTGGGGTGGAAGCAGATAGCACCTTCCTGCCCAATTAAATGCACCCCCCCACCAAATACACCCTTGTGGGAGTGGGCAACTTAAGCATCTGCCAATAGGCTTGGGGGAATATTGAATTTGCAAGAGTGGCCAGTGCTTCTCACCCATGTTGTATGTTGTATATGGGTCTGAAAGGGTTTGGAAAGCTTAATACTTGATTGAGAGCAGTAAACAGCACCCACTGCAGTACAGACTTGGCCGGAGTAAAGAGGAGTCACAGCTGGGATTAGCACCCTCCTAACAGTTTCTGTACTAAGAGATAGTAGGAACTGCAGATGCTGGAGAATCCGAGACAACAAGGTGCAGGGCTGGATGAACACAGCAGGCCAAGCAGCATCATAGGAGCAGACAGGCTGACGTTTCGGGCCTAGACCCTTCATCAGAAAAGGGGGAGGGGAAGGGGGTTTTGAAATAAATAGGGAGAGAGTGGGAGGCGGATAGAAGAGGGATAGAGGAGAGGATAGGTGGAGAGGAAACAAACAGGTCGAAGAGGCGGGGATGGAGCCAGGAAAGGTGAGTGTAGGTAGGGAGTTAGGAAGGGGATAGGTCAGTCCAGGGAGGATGGACAGGTCAAGGGGGCGGGATGAGGTTGGTCTGTAGGAGATGGAGGTGCGGCTTGAGGTGGGAGGAGGGGATAGGTGGGAGGAAGAACAGGTTAGGGAGGCAGGGACGAGCTGGACTGGTTTTGGGATG
>NW_025969468.1:0-72 GCF_021869965.1 Rhincodon typus | reverse complement strand
ACATTGATACCATTGGGCTGCAGGGTCCCAAGCGGAATATGAGTTGCTGTTCCTGCAACCTTCGGGTGGCAT
>NW_025969467.1:0-14972 GCF_021869965.1 Rhincodon typus | reverse complement strand
ACCATCCATTAAAATGGTAGTAGGTTGTGTCACACACACACACACACACTCACATGTATACACAAACGTACAAACACACACACACAGACACACACGCACTTGTGCACACTAACATATAAACACACACTCACATGGAAACATATCAATACATACACACACAAACATAAACACATACACACACAACCATATAACCACATGTACAAATACGAGTGTACACAAACATACACATGGACACACACACACACACATACACACACACACACAAACACACAAACACACACAATGCCCTTTAAGGAAGGAATCTGCCATCCTTACCTGGTCTGGCCTACATGTGAATCCAGACCCACAGCAATGTGGTTGACTCTTAACTGTCCTTTGGGCAATTAGGGATGGGCAATAAATGCTGGCCTGGCCAGGAATGCCCTCTTCCTGTGAATGAATAAAGGAAAAAAAAGTACACACACACTTGTGATATTTTCCAGTTTTGGGAGTCTGGAGGGATATTAAATCAAATTCTTTTGTTCTGGAAATGCACCAAAAGCCCATTCTTCAAGATCTCGGTTTCTGCACAATTTGGAATCCATCACCCTCGAGATAATTGGCTGAAAATTCACAAACCTGGATTTACCTGAATGAAAAATCACACTTGTGTGGTCTGGCTCCAATTGTAAACCAGCCCTTTAAATATCAGGCAGTTAGAGCCTGTTAGCTTCCTGAGCTCATTCAGATAATTTGTGGGTGATATTTGTCACCCTCCCCTACAATGTTGGGTTATGTGATAACAAGGAGTTGGTTAGATGCCCCTAGCTGTATCTCCAACATCCTGCTCACCTGTTTTCACTCAGCAAATACTGGGTTTGGGTATATAGGGCTGTATATGGTAGAATTGTGTAGCCAGTCTAGGTTACAATACAGGAGCAGAGATGAACGAGGCAAGTCCATTTAGCTAGTGGCTCAGTGGTTAGCACTGCTGCCTCAAAGCGCCAGGGACCCTGGGTTTGATTCCACTCTCAGGTGACTGTCTGGTTGGAGTTTGCACATTCTCCCTGTGTCTGTGTGGGTTTCCTCCCACAGTCCAAAGATGTGCAGGTTAGGTGGATTGGCCATGGGAAATTGCCCTGTAGTGCCCAGGGATGAGGATACAATGTGGGTTAGCCATAGGAAGTGCAGGGTTATTAGGTGGGATGTTGGATGGATGGGCTGAATAGCCTGCTTCCACACTATAGGGGTTCTATATTGATGACATCATCTTTCTGCTTTTAAAGGAAAGTTTGAATCTCTTTTAAAGTCACAATGAATTCCCTCTTTGTTTTACATATATATCACTGCAAGACATGCTCAGGATTGTGCTTTCTTTAGGAATCAGCAAAATAAACACAGACATATCGTATACACAGCAATCTCTTCATCAAAATCCCTATTGAGGGATCATTCACTTCACCTTCCCACTGCTTTAGTTCCACAGCAAAGCTCCATCCATCAAACTTCTGAAGGCTCTCTGATGGCTCACTCAGAACAATGTGAAGGTTTGGCAAGCTGGAGGTAACAACACAAGTCCTTGCCATCTCTGTCTAGTGCATCTAATCGATAAGCACGCTGGTCTCGGCCACACAAATCCAGCGGGATCTCAGGCTCAGTCTCCCCCTCTGCGCTGTGTTCGCTCATCTCTGCTGGTCTGTGTGGTGCTGTGGCTGGTCACATTGACGCTAAATTGAGCAAAGCCAACTTTGAAAAAACAAATGACTTGAATTTATACTTCACCTTTCATGGGTGGTCAGGTAGGCAGGTGGGAAGAAGTGCAATAAAAATTACAATTCCTTGCAGAATGCAGGTCTCGTTAGTTTACAGAATATAACTGAGTGATTGAGAACATGGTTGGAATGTAAACCACAAAAACAGGCCTTTCAGCCCAGTGGATTCTGCCAATCTCATCGAATCTCCACAGTGTGGAAGCAGGCCATTCAGCCCATCAAGTCCACACTGATCATCTGAAGAGCATCCCACCCAGCTACCCTATAATGGCTAACTCACCTCACCTGCACATCTTTGGACTGTGGGAGGAAACCAGAGCAAACGCACGCAGAATGTGCAAACTCCACACAGACAGTCGCCTGAGGGTGGAATTGAACCCAGGTCCCTGGCACAGTGAGGCAGCAGTACTAACCACTGATCCACCAGGCCACCCAAATACTCCACTTGAACCTGCTGTCATCACTCCTCATCTTATGATCAGTATTACCCTTCAGTCCCTACTGCCTCGTTTTTATGTCCTCCTCCCCTTGAAAGTATCTTCATTCTCCACCTCAATCACTCTGTGACTCACTCACTAACTACATTCACGTTTGTACCACCCTCTGAATAAAAAAAAAAGTTTTCTTGATGACCTATTAATTTTCTTGATTAAGACAGTGGCATGACAATTCTCATATTCCGATCACTTAATCTGCACTATCAACATCCTTTCTCCCTTACAGCACTCCAAACCCCTTCCAACTATAATATAAATGCTGTCCCCTCCACACTTCAACTCTGATGAAGACTCGAAACGTTATCTTGTTCTCTCTCCATGGATGCTGCCTGACCTGCTGCGATTTCCAGTTATCTGATTGTTTAAAATAGCCAGCTGGGAAATACAGATCTCTGCAATGAGGGTGGAATCAGACATCACGAAATTAGCAACGTCTAGCATTTTGGACTTGCCATGGATGTGACCCTGCTGGGTTAAGAAGGGAGTTTGATGGTCTGTGGTGTGACCAGTGGGAGATCACCAAACTGTCCTTGCTGTCTGACTGTCGGTGGAAGTCTATCTCTGAGTTTCCACCTGGTGGGCACACAGCTACAGACAGTGAGTAGAGGAAAAGATATGTTATCCACAGGAAAGGACTGACGATGATGAGGGAACGTTGGCATTTCCTGGCAACAAGCACAGCCTGTGGGAAAACGTACTTTTCTGTTAAACACATCTGCAAGAAGCTTCAGAGATATTGAAGGCCACCGCTAAGATGTTTATTTTCATTTCCTTTCTATTTAAGAGGTCTCAGGCCAAGGGCATTCAAGCCCTTGGTCCCTTACAGATCCCATGGGTTCAACCCATTGTGCTTTCAGAGTCAGGAATAAAATTCAACTTCACATCGTTATTAATTTGTGATTTTCTTTACTTCTGTTCTTCTGGGATGTGGGGTGGAGTCATTCTCCACCCCTTGCGGTGGTGATCTTCCTCTTCAACCATTGCATTTGAAAATAACCACTGGGATCCCTGGGCCACTTAGAGTCATAGAGTCATAGAGATGTATAGCCCAGAAGCAGACCCTTCAGTCCATCTCGTCCATGCTGACAAGATATCCTAAATTAATCTAGTCCCACTCGCCAGCATTTGACCCATATTCCTCTAAATCCTTCCTACTCATGTACCCCTCCAGATGCCTTTTAAATGCTGTAATTGTACCAGCCTCCGCCACTTCCTCTGGCAGCTCGGTCTATACACACACTACCCTCAGTGTGAAAATGTTGCCCCTTAGGACCCTTTTAAATCTTTTCCCTCTCATCTTAAATCCATGCCCTCTAGTTTTGGACTCCCCTTCCCTGAGGAAAAGATCCTAGCTATTCACCCTATCCTTGCCCCTCATGATTTTATAATCTTTTATAAGGTCATCCCTCAGCCTCTGACACTCCAGGGAAAATAGCCCCAGCCTATTCAACCTCCCCCAATAGCTCAAACGCTTCAACCCCAGCAACATCCTGGTAAATCTTTTCTGAACCCTTTCAAGTTTCACAACATCCTTCCTCTGATAGGGAGACCAGAATTGCATGCAGTATTCCAAATGTGGCCCAACCAATGTTGTGTACAGCTACAAAATAACCTCCCAACTCCTATACTCAATGCACTGACCAATAAAGTCAAGCATACCAAACACCTCCCTCACTATCCTGTCAACTGCGACTCCACTTTCAAGGAACAACGAACCTGCAATTCAAGGTCTTTTGTTCAGCAACACTCCCCAGGACCTTACCATTAAGCGTATAAGTCCTGCCCTGGTTTGACTTTCCAAAATGCAGCACCTCACACTTACTTGAGGTAACCTTCTGAGGTAACTTTCTTCGCCATCCACTACACTTCCAATTTTGGTGTCACGTACAAACTTACTAACCATACCTCCTGTGTTGATATCCAAACCTTTTATATAAATGACGAAAAGCAGTGGGCCCAGCACCGATCCTTGTGGCAGACTCCTGTTCACAGGCCTCCAGTCTGAAAAGCAACTCTCCGTGACCACCCTCTGTCTTCTATATGGACCAGAGCAGGTCAGTACAGGAGGAATCCCTGCCTAATGGAGCTTTGCGAACCAGTTCTGCTTTTCTGATGCGTCTAACAGTTTCTCCAGGTTTTTAAAACCAAGTTCAGGTTCTCAAACATCTGAGTTTCTGCCTCAAAGTTCCTATTGATGTGATTCATTATCCAATGAGGTGATGTATCTACTGTGTGTCAACCTGTTTATTTGCCCCAGGAGGGAATGTTTTGAGACTAAAAGAAGAGAAACTAACCAGGAGTCACAGCTTCTTTCTTTGAGATCTACAAGCATCCAACAAGTTTCAGAGTTTGTCCGTCCAAAACATTCCAGAAATAAAACCCTGACAAAAGTGGGAATTTCTGGGAATGTGAAGAAGGTTGTCATTTACACAGCACCTTATCAATTTCCTCCAAACCATCTCAAATTGCTTTACATTCTCAGATTTTCCTTGAGTGTCCATAAGGTGAATTTGTTTACAACCTTGAGCAGAAAAAACTGGCGTCAATTAAGACACAGTTAGTAGCATTTGCACCTCTGAGGCTGCAAGATTGTGAGCTCAAATCTTACCCTGGGAATTCAGTCTCGAATCTGATAGCCCAGTGCTGCATTGAGGGAGTGCGAATCCTTCTGGTGGAGGCCTGTTCACTATCAGACAAGGCCTGTTGAGCAAAGGCTTGATAAAACCTAGTCCTCTATTCTGAAGGAGAGCAGGGGAGTTATGTTGATGTCCTGTCAAGCACATAGAGAAGTCTTAGTTCAGGCCTCTCTGAAGGTTAACATGCAGGTTCTGTGGCAGTTACGAAGGTAAATGCAATATCTCAACAGGGCTAGAATACAAGAGATGTACAGCTGAGGCTGTATAAGGCTCTGGTCAGACCACATTTAGAATATTGTAAGTAGTTTTGGGCCCCACATCTAAGGATGTGCTGGTGTTGGAGAGGGTCCAGAGGAGGTTCACAAGAATGAAGGGTTTGTCATATGAGGAGTGGGTGAGGACTCTGGGTCTGTACTCGATGGAGCTTAGAAGGAGGACGGGGGATCTGACTGAAACCTACAGAATACTGAGAGGCCTGGATAGAGTGGACATGGAGAAGATGTTTCCACTAGTCGGAGAGACAACCTCAGAGTGAAGGGGCCACCCTTTAGAACTGAGATGAGGAGGAATTTCTTCAGCCTGAGGGTGGTGATCCTGTGGAACTCATTGCTGCAGAGGGCTGTGGAAGGCAGCTCATTGACTGTATTTAAGACAGAGATAGATAGGTTCTTGATTAGTAAGGGGATCAAATGTGGGTGAAGGCAGGAGAATGAGGTTGAGAAACACATCAGCTATGATTGAACGGCAGAGCTGACTCGATGGGCTAAATGGCCTAATTCTGATCCTATTGTCTTACAGTAATATTTGTCCCACAGTCAACCTCACTGAAAAATAGATTATCTGGTCATTATCAGTTGCCCTTTATAGGAGTCTGCTGTGCGCAGATTCACAGAAGGAAGTCATTCTGCCCATTGTGTCTACACCAGTTCGTTAAATGGGCTGCTCGTTTTTAACTGAACAATAGTGACTGCACTTCAAAAGTATTTAATCAATTGGAAAGAGCCTTAGGGTATCTTGAGAGATAGTAGGAACTGCAGATGCTGGAGAATCATAACAAGGTGTAGAGCTGGATGAACACAGCAGGCCAAGCAGCATCATAGGAGCAGTGTTCATCCAGCTCTACACCTTGTTATCTAGGGTATCTAGGTTGTTATCTAGGTTGTGACATCTGTTCTGGAAATGTAATTCATTTAGACCAAGACCCTAAGAAGAGATAACCGAGCAGATAAACAGCTTTTGTTGGGGCTGAGGTAGATCCAGGACGTAGAGAAAGCCTAAAGAAGGACTCAGAACATTAACTCTGTTTTTCTCTCTCCACAGATGCTGCCAGACCTGTTGAGTTTCTCCAGCAATTTCTGTTTGTGTTGACGTAGAGAAAGCTGTCTTGTCCTCCTCAGATAGCACCGTCAGGTCTGTTATCCCAGCTTCCACTGAGCAGACGGAGTTGTGTTTTGGTGTCTCTGGTAGAGGGCCATGTCTCTTACTGTACTCCACGCATGTGGGACTCATCATCCTAGAGGGTGAGTGTGAATCCTACACTGAGTGAACAAAGAAAGGTTAACTGAGATAACAAAGTGTAGAGCTGGATGAACACAGCAGGCCAAGCAGCATCATAGGAGCAGGAAGGCTGATGTTTCGGGCCTAGAACCTTCATCATTTCTGATGTGTTCATCCAGCCCTGCACCTTGTTGTCTAGGCCTGAAACGTCAGCTTTCCTGCTCCTATGATGCTGCTTGGCCTGCTGTGTTCATCCAGCTCTACACCTTGTTATCTCAGATTCTCCAGCATCTGCAGTTCCTACTATCTCTGATACAAAGAAAGGTTAACTGTCTGCTCGTACGATGAAGACTACCTCACAAATAGTTAACCTGTCTTTTTCAGGTGCTGGTGATCACCTCGCTGTGCGTACCTAATTAGTAGCATTAACTCCCTCTTGAAGAGGGTGTCAGTGTTGGGAGATCTACATTGTTTTCATTCCAAAGAATTCTGTCCAAACCAGTGTGTGTTAACCACGACAGATTCTAAAATAATAAAATTTTCAGTCTGAAATGCCTTAATCTTCAGAATACTTAGAATCCCTAAGTCGAAGCAGGCCATTCAACCCAATGAGTCCATGCCAACCCTTCAAAGAGCATCCCACCCAAACTCACACCCCCACCCTATCCCTGTAACTCTGCATTTCCCATGGCTGATGCACCTAACCTACATAGCCCTGAACGCTATGGGCAATTTAGCATCCACCTAATCCACCTAATCTGCACATCTTTGGAAATTGACCATTCGATACAGACAAATATTGCATACTTACCAGGTGAAAGAATTCACAGAAGCTGGTATCCCATCACCAATCTCCCTTTATTTGCATACGACAGTCCTTGACTTTGGAGTGAGGTACCAGAGTGTCAGTATCTCTGACCCTCACCTTTTTTATCTGTCAGCCAGGACTCCCTAATTGGACGAGACCAACAGCCCCAATCAGGGAACTCATATTCTATGAGGTCCTGCTGGCTGACCTCGTTACAATCACTAGAGTGGGGAACTCCTGGTTATGTGTCTGTATGATTGCAGAAGTGTGTGTAATGTTGTGTGTATGTGTGTAACACTTGTTTCTCACAGATTACCCAGGGATTCTCCACGTTAACCAGAACCTTTCACCTGGTATCAGTATGTAGCAATTCTGGAGACTGGCTTTGGGAATTATTTCACTCTAGGCTCTAGGATTATGTGGTAACATTTCCGAAAGAGGAATTGAAATCATTCAAAGACTGCATAATGAACCATTGGCATTAGCCCTCCCTCCCAGGGGATATTATGGTTTTCAAAGCAGCCCATATTTGATTGAAAGAAAAACAAAGTTCAATTCTGAGAGTCTTTACTTTTCTTGCTCATAATTTATGGAGCTGTAAGGGAAAGGTGGGCCATGGGGCTAATTGGCTTGGTCTTTCAATAGCCAGTATAATCATGAATGGCTGGATAGTCTCCATCTGCCCTGTATGTGTCTGTGATTCTATGAGAGATGAACAGGAAAGTGTAATTTAGATTCTGGGTAAATATTCAGGGCTTGATTTGTTTTCCATGAGTCACCGTGCCAGACTTCAAACGCTTCAACCTTTCAAATGAACTTGGATGAATACTTGACATAACTGGGCCTACTGAGGGAAAGTGGGAAGAGCATAGTGTAGGTTAGTGATGGGGAGTCAATGGGCTGAAGGATCTGTTCTGTACCCTACAATTCTATGATTACCATGGGTACTGCTCATCCTCTATGCCTCACTAGCCCCTGTCTCACCCCACATTATTCGGATTCAGGAGGCCATTATACTCCATGAGGATTCAATGGAGACTAACCATCAAGAACAAAACCCAACTGCTTGGAGGAGGACTGTTAAAACAAAACGGAATGAAAGATTAACGTGAGTGAAAGTATGTTGGTTTTGGCCAACATTTATTCCTGAGTTGAAATCACTAAAACAGGTTAAAAACCGAAAGAACTGCGGATGCTGTAAATCAGGAACAAAAACAAAGTTGCTGGAAAAGCTCAGCAGGTCTGGCAGCATCTGTGAAGGAGAAAACAGAGTTAACGCTTCGGGTCCGGTGACCCTTCCTCAGAACTGGAAAACAGGTTAGTTAGTCACGGAATCCCCACAGTGCTGATAGAGGCCGTTCAGCCTGTCAAGTCTGCCCTAACCCTCTGAAGTACATTCCACCCAGACCCACACCTAGCTTGCACACTACAGGGCAATTTATCCTGGCTAATCCACCTAACCCACACATCTTTGGACTGTGGGAGGAAACACACCCAAAAAAGGAGAGAATGTGCAAGATCTGCACAGACAGTTGCCCGAGGGTGGAATTGAAGCCGTGTCCCTAGTGGTGTGAGACAGCAGTGCTAACCACTGAGTCACCATGCCACCCATTGCCATGTAGCCGTTGTCACATTGCTGATTCAGGGAGCTCACTCTGTGGAAATTGGGCTCCCATGCTTTCTAAAGCCCAGCAGCGAATACGCTTCAAGGTTGCATTGCAACATTCCAAGGCTCTGTGTGAATGCAAGGCTTTCTTTCTTCCTTTGTTCTCCACACTTGATGGCAGATGAGCAAGAAGCATGATGTATGCCATAGCAGCAAGCAAAGGGAGCCTTTTATCCTCTGTGTGGGGACATCGCTTGGCCAGGAACATCCGAGCTCTTCAATTCATTCAAAATCAACAACTTGTGAAGCTGGCATTGGCTCGATCCAAGGCAGTCGGGACTTCCTTTGGCAATGAGTCACTGAGCGTCACCAGGATGGGCTTGTGTAGGAGACCAATGACCGAAGGGAAACTTCACTGGGAATGTGCAATTGGGTCCAGAAATTATTACCATCCATGCAGGAAATGAAGTAATTCATCAGTTAGTCTGGCAGCTATCACAGGGAATTCATTAAGAGAATCCAAAAGATTGGTATTAGTTTCAAAGTCCTCATGTTAATGGAACTGGCCCTCGACAGATTCATTCTATAAACATTGGTGTATGAAAGATACTGAATATAAAGCTGATCTAATTCCCGTGCAAATAATTGCTGGGGTTTGGTGTACTTTCTTTGGCACTGGTTCTGAAGTCTGGGTACACCGCTGTTCAGTTTTTAGTTAAGATGGGAGTTTGAACTGGCAAAGGCAGTTGGAATATATAGGTTTAGTAGCAGTTTCACCTGCCTGACTGAAAACGACAAGTCTGGGAGGGGGGTGGTGAGTACATAAGCTGTTGGATTTGAACAGGAGACTTACTGACGCCTTCCTTGTCGTTAACTGGCCAACTGCAATTTTATATCACAGCCGTAAAATTGCCAGCGCAGGTCTGAGTGACAAGTGGTCAGGGGATAGACCAACTTTGAGGCTGGGACCTCCTGATGTTCCCCGCTCAGAGACTGACAGGAAGAAATTATTCCCTCAGTATGCTCGTACAGTCTCAACCCAAACTAGACAGAAATAAAAAACAGCACAGAAATAAAATCAGAAATTGCCGGAGAATGTTAACAGGTCTGGCAGCATCTGTAGAGAGAGAGAGAGGAAGAGACAGAATTAAAGTTTCCAGTCTGGTTTGACTCTTCTTCAGAACTGAGACAGAGATGGGAAAGTGATGGTTTTTTGTGCTTCTGGAAAAAGATGTAGAGGAGGAAGTGGAAGAGAGGAAAGGTCAGGGGAAGGTTTAAGGGGGTGAGGCCAACTCTGTTTTTGCCTCAGATCTCCATCATCTGAAGTATTTTACTTCTACTGAAGCCCCAAAGACAGAGTTGCATTTGGAAAGCACCTTTTCCAAACCGTTCTGAAGCATTTCACAGCCAAGGCAGTAATTTTGAAGGATAGCTGCTGTTTTACTGGAGAATGATAGAACCATACAGTACAGAAGAGCACGTTGAGTTCGTTGAGTCTGCACCAATCCCACTTTCCAGCATTAGGCCCATAGCCTTGGATGTTATAACATTTCAAGTGCTCATCCAAGTACTTTTTAAAGGTTGTGAGGTTTCCTGCCTCAATGACCCTGCTAGGCAGTGTAATCCAGACTCCCACCAACCTCTCTGAGAAACAAGAACATTTCCTCAAATCCCCTCCAAAACTCCTGCTGTTCATTTTGAAAGTATGTAGTCAATTTGCTCTTGACAAACTCCCAGAGCCATGAGATAATGTTAGAATACTTTGTTTCTGTGATATTGGGCGAGGAATAAATGTTAGAGGGGGTCATGGCCTCCCAGGACTATAAAATCTGAAATCCCAAAACCATGGACATAACCTTGGAATGTGAAACCTCAGCACAGCAGAGAGAGGCAACTGGTACAGGTATGTAGACGTTCACTGTAAGCTGGCTGAGAGGTGAGCCTGTTGAACCACCTGAGCATTTATTTTCCTATTCATTTGTGGGATGTAGGCGTCGCTGGCTGGGCCCAGCATTTATTGCCCCGTCCCTAGTTGCCCCTTGAGAAGGTGGTGGTGAGCTGCCTTCTTGAACCGCTGCAGTCCACCTGCTGTAGATTGATCCACAATGCTATTAGGGACGGAATTCCAGGATTTTGACTCAGCGACGGTGAAGGAACACTGAATTATTTCCATTAAAAGACAGGAAGGGACATCATCCCAAAAAATGCAGGGAAACTGCCTTTGCCTGATCCAGAATGTGAAGAATGACACAGGAGCACCGTTCACACATCCAACTAGCCTGGGGCCAGAGACACACTGCCCCAGCAATGGGGTAGGGACTGTGCTGTGCTTTGCTTATGGAAACAACATGGTATCCATCCATAGAGTCATACAGCACCGAAACAGACCCTTCGGTCTAATCAGTCCGTGCCAAATATAATCCCAAACTAACCTAGTCCCAGTCCATGCCAATCATGTTCCCAAACTAAGGTAGCCCCATCTGCCTCGTCCCAGTCCATATCCCTCCAAACCTTTCCCATTCATGTACTTATCAAAATGACTTTTAAACGTTGTAACTGTACCCACATCCACCACTTCCTCAGGAAGTCATACAGTGAGTGGAATGAACTGCCTGGAAATGTGATGATGGAGGTTCGATTGAGGCATTCAAGAGGGCACTCAATAATTATTAGGATAGAAATAGTGTGCAAGTCTATGGGGATAAAGCAGAAGATTGGTGGGACGTAATGATGGTTGTGTGAAGGGCCTGTGCAGGTTGAATGGCCTATTTCTGTACCGTTGGAATTCTGTGATTCTCTGACTCAGTCCTGCCTAGACCAGGGAATGGAATAAACTGAGAGAAATGGGTTAAATACTGAATGTTTCATCAGGACAATGGGAAATGTTCAAAATACTGTCATGGGATCTTTGAGGGTTAAAACCTTGGTTTAGTTTCTCATAGAGAAACATAAAACATATCTGCGATTTAATGTAAATTAGCCCCAAGAGTACAATCGAGAAAAGTGACTTTTATCAAGAGTTCATTTTTCACTCAGACAGGGAATCGCCAATCTTGTAGTACTCACTTCCAGCTCCAATATGCAGGAGAAGAGCAGGGACAAAGGAGAGAAGGTAATTAAAAAGCTCATGGCCAGAAATCCTGAACACTGAATTTCATGTTTAGTTAGCTTAGGCTGCAGAGTTGGATGATCAGCCATGATCTTATTGGATGGTGGTGCAGGCTTGAAGGGCCGAATGGCCTACTCCTGCTCCTATTTTCTTGGTTTTTAAAGCAGCACTAATGCATTCATTTGGAGGCTATCCTTTCCCCAAATGGCTCTCCATCCAGACTCAGAGCCATGTTGCTGCTCATCACTGTTGTTGGGTTAAAATTCAGCAGCTCCCTACCTAATGACATTCTGGATTGTCCCTGCACCCCGAAGACTGTGTTTCAAGAGTACAGCTGACCACCACCTTGCCTAGGGGAGCCAGGGATGGAGAATCTTTACCGACATCCCACAGCGAATAAGTAAATGAGGGTTGGGCAGTAAATGCTGGCTAAGCCAGCCATATCCATGTCCCATGGAAATTCTAATATGGGGATGAAACTTCTTTGAATGTCCTGGCATTGACTTCAGGCTTACAAATTATATTAGGGCGGAACTTCGATCTTTATGAGGGATCTCATTAATGCACAGAGTATTGGATATCCTGTATTGGCCTGTGCAAACACTGATTCCCCGTGCTTTCCCCCTCTAACTGCCCTGGGGTTTTAGCTGGCTTTACACCGATGGGCAGGGCTCTGTGTTGTTGTGGCAGTGCCCCTACCTCTGGGTCAGAAGACCTGGGTTAAAGTCCCACCTGACCCTTGATATGCACCATAAGGTGTCCCGAGTCATTGAATAAATATACACCTCTTACCTCTCCTGGCAGATGGACAGTATGTGTGCAGAGAGATTCTGAATGAACACTACAAAATGAGTTGTGACCCTGTGGGATGGATCAGAGTGTTTTTTTCCTGCCCTGTCATTTCACATGTAAATGGAACGTGCTCAGGATAGAGCTGATGTGGGGTGTGACTAATGGACCTGAGGTTTGAAGGGCAGTTGTCTCATTGAGTTACACTTTGGTTACACAGGGGCTTCTGTAAGGCTGTGTTGAAGTGTATTGTGTAAAGTGAAAGGCTAGGGATTGCTCACAATTCTGAGCTTTGTAATAAATTCTGTTTCTCCCTTCCCCCACAGAGGAGACTAAATGAGGAAAATTGCTTTATCATTAGAGAGTTTTGTAATAGAGAGTTAATAGGATATTCGTTCCAAGCCCATTGCAAAATGTTCTTTGTGTTCTTGGACAAATGATGATAATTATAAAAGAGATGTCTTTATATGGAGAGGATAGCAGACTCATAATTCTCTTTCTCTCTAATACAAGACCATTAACCTTTGATCATTGACAGCCTAAAACAGCCCTGAGTGCTTGAAGCTCCCATTAATCTCCACAGTACCTCCTCATGAATTTCCATTCGGTTTCCGAAGAGCAGGTGTTATCCCAGGCAGGGAGAAGCAGAGGTCGGGGATCTCTGTTTAAGAATCCCATCCTGATTGCGAAAGTACCTGCGGTATGTCATATCAAGGTTAATAGCACTGCCAGTGAGTGAGCACCACCCCTGACCCATGCATACAATACAGGGCAAAACAATACAATTCATTCATGACTTGCATTTATATAGCCCTTTTAATAACTTCAGGGTGCTTTGTAACCAGTATCCTTAAATCATATGATCCCAACTGTGTGGAAGCAGGCCATTTGGTCCATTAGGTCCACACTGACTCTCTGAAGATCATTCCACCCTGTTACCCTATAATCCTGCATTCCCCATGGCTAATCTGCCTAGCGTACATGTCCCTAGACACAATGGGCAATTTAGCATCCACCTGCACTAGAATCATTGAATCCCTACAGTGTGAAAACAGGCCCTTCGGCCCAGCCAGTCCATAAGGACCCTCAGAGCATCCCACCCAGACCCATCCTTCTATAACCCACCCAATCTACATATCCCTGAACACTACAGGCAATTTCCCATGGCCAATCCACCTAGCCTGCACATCTTTGGACTGTGGGAGGAAACCGGAGCACCCGGAGGAAACCCGTGCAGATACAGGGAGAACGTGCAAACTCCACACAAACAGTCGCCCAAGAGTGAAATCGAACCTGGGTCCCTGGAGCTGTGAGGCAGCAGTGCTAACCACTGAGCCACTGTTCCACCCATGGCTCACAGCTTTGGTCTGAATTTTTGAAGTGGAGTGACTGCTGTAATGTAGGGAATGCCACAGTCAATTTATGCACAGCAAGCTCCTAAAAATACAAAATAATTTGATAACAACGGATACTTCGCTGTTTCAGTCTCTGTTTCCCTGCGGGCTCCTCAGGTTTATTGTAGGACAGACTGTGGGAGAAGTGGAGGATCGCTGCAGATTGAATTTCAAGAGCTGTTGTTTTATCTGAGTGGAAATCTATGCTGGTTATGAATCATTGTGGTTGGGAGAAATGACAAAATGTTATTGGTTCTTCCTGTTTGGTGAACAATCCTGGATCTGTGTGAGTTACAGCCACAGATTGGGAAAGCTAACTGCCAGTGGTCAGACTCTCATGTTCAAGGCACTTCTAATTCCGGCTTTCAGATCATTTTTGAACGGTGCATTCACAATTTTCCAGAAGGCTGTTTCTGTTAAAAATAAATCTGCCTTAATGATTGGGACAAAATCTGTTAGGCTCATTTGAGAAAAACCTGGCTGAGCAGACATGACCCAAACCAATCCAGATGTTCGACTTGTTTGCTTTTCAAAGGATTGCTATTTTCCTCTATGTCTTTCCTACCCATTCTTCCACTCAAACTATAAAATTAGAATTCTTATCTAATCGGCACTCAAGTTTCATTCTTTCAGTTTTTTTTAATAGCTCAAATACTGCATCAGAAATCTTTATATGTTCAATAACATCCGGAACTATCTCCAACAACAAAGGGAAGCTTGTATTTCCAGGACCTTTTATCACATCCCGACTCTCTATATGAATTAATCTTTGAAGGTCACTCACTGTGAGGTAATCGAAACAGCCTTTTCTCACTCACACACTGAAACACACAGACACACACAGAAACATACAGACACACACAGAAACATACAGACACACACACA
>NW_025969466.1:14260-14978 GCF_021869965.1 Rhincodon typus | reverse complement strand
CCCCTGTTGCAGCTACAGAAATGCTCGTGTTTGCTTTCCTGTGTGCCTGCAGGCGAAGGGTTTCGAGCTGAGCTACCTGGAGAAGGTGCCAGGGGTTAAAGACACAGTTCACAAGCAGTCCCTCCTCCAGCATACCTGCTCCATCATCATCGAGAACTTTCCTGACACCACCGACCTGTACTCGGAGATCACAGCAGTTACACGCTCAGCCAAGGTATCGCAGGCTATCCCTCTCGTTGTCCTGTCCCTTACCTCTGTCTTCATCGCTCCCTCTTCTCCCATCCCGCTCTGTCTTTACAATCGTCTCGCTCTCTCTCGGACCTCCCCCAGCTCCCCGTCTCTGCATCCTTCCCAGTTTATCTCTCTGTTCCTTTCCCCCCTCTCTCTGTCTCATTGCCTCTCTCAGTCTCTGTCTGACCTCTCTCCAATGCCTCCCCTCTCTCTTTCTCTCACTGCCTTGCTCTTTTTCTCTCTGTGTCTCTTTCCCTCTATCGTTTTCCCACTCTGTATCTCTCCCTCTCTCTCTGTTCCTTTCTCTCTCTCCCTCGTCTCTGTTTGCTGTCTGACGTGCCCCTCTCCTTTCTCTCTGTCTTATTCTCTCTCTCTCTCTCTGCCCCGTTCTCCCAACTCCTTTCCCTCTCTGTATTTCTCCCTCTCTCTCTCTGTTCCTTTCTCTCCCTCTCTCTCTGTTCCTTTCTCTCTCTCCCTCGTCTCTGTT
>NW_025969466.1:11143-14160 GCF_021869965.1 Rhincodon typus | reverse complement strand
TCCTTTCTCTCTCTCCCTCGTCTCTGTTTGATGTCTGACGTGCCCCTCTCCTTTCTCACTGCCTCATTTTCTCTCTCTCTCTCTCTCTGCCCCGTTCTCCCAACTCCTTTCCCACTCTGTATCTCTCCCTCTCTCTCTGTTCCTTGTTCTCTCTCTCTCTTGTCTCTGTTTGATGTCTGACGTGCCCCTCTCCTATCTCACTGCCTCGTTTTCTCTCTCTCTCTCTCGCTGCCTCGTTCTCCCAACTCCTTTTCCACTCTGTACCCCTCCCTCTCAGATTTGAATCCCTCCCTGACCTTTACACCCTCTCTCCTCGTCTCTAATTTCCTGAAGCCCCCTGCTGACCTCCTGCACCTACTGTGTTTCTCCAGTCCTGGTCTCTGGAGCCTTCCTGCCTTCGTTCCTGCGTTGAGGGGGTGGTGGTGGGGGGGAGTAGAGATGCCTTCAGCTGTCCTGGGACACACCCCTTCTTACAAAAGAAAAGGTGCTATATGAATGTAATTGACCGTACCTCTACGTTCACCGCCACCCCAACCCTGTCTCACTCTGCCCTCCTTCCTGTACCCTCTCCCCCATCGACTGGGGGGCACACCAGATGGAGTTAACCTCTCCTGCCACCTCCCCCCACCCCCCCCCCCCCCCCCCACCACCACCCAACTCTCTGTCGCCCTTTCTCGTGGCATCGAAGACTCTCGCCAATTTTTACACAAAGAATCCCACCCGGGCGCCTCACCGCTGCTCTGCCCGTTCCCCTGACAAACTACAGAGGGTCACAGCCCCGGGCCATCGCACGAGCCAACGTCCCACCCGTTAACTCCACCTTCACTTCCTCGCTGCTTTGGGAAAGGCGGCCAACATCATCGAAGACCGCCGCCCCCCCACCCACCCCCCACCCCGGTCATAATCTCTTCCACCCTCTCCCGTCACGCAGAAGATACAAAAACTGAAACACATGCACCATCAGATTGAAGAACAGCTTCTTCCTCGCTGTTACTGGGCGTCTGAACGGTCCTCTCAAATTTTGAAGTTGGTCTTTGTGCACTTTCACTGCTGCTGTTACATTGTTGGTGCGACACACCGATATAAACCATACGGTTGGGGGGGGGGGTGCGTGGAGATTAATATTCCGCTGGCGCTAGACCATGTCCTGTAAGATGGTGCGGGACCATCAGCCTGCAGAGGGGCTAACCTTTAACCTCTTGGCGCCCTCAGGTTGACTTCTCCCAGCTTCAGGCTGACCTGGGCCACCTTGAGCTCAGCTGCAAGGCAGCGTGGGACCACTTGAAGGCCGTCGCCAAGAGAGACAGCAGCCCCGCCTTCAGGAGCAAGACCCCGGCCTTCCTGAAGGAGTGCGCCCAACGCATCATCATCCTGAAGGCGGTCCAGAGGCGCATCCGCAACAGGTGGGCCCGAAGGCCGGACGGGACGGCGACCATCTCTACCCACTACACCTCACCCCCAGCCACCCCCCCAACAACCCCAACCACCCTTGCCCCGGATCTGGTCCCCAAGATCGTCGAACCAGGGAGGGTTGGGGGGGAGATGGGACGTCACGCCGCATGGTCCCATCAGGACACACGCAAGAATGCCAAATTCTGACCAATCAGGTCCAGTCAAAGGTCGGCAGGTCAGCTCTGATTGGCTAGCCACGGGGTGGGGGCTCCAGGCTCCCGCGGCAAATGACCCGGTCATTCACAAAAAGCCTAGGGCCGGAACAGATCCCTTTTGTTTTCACTCAAATTGCGGCTGTTTGCTGTTTCACAACCTCTTCGTTACTTACTCTGAACGGTGCCCCACGGTCGGGACCGTTTGAAGTTTTGGCCCCTCTTGCGTTCGTTCCTGAGGAGTTTGAGACAAACGGCTTCGGCGTCACGTCTTGTCTTCTCTGCGGCGCCGAGGAGGTTTCTCTCCTCTGCGTTCGCGGAGAGAAACAGTTCTTCTGAGCTGCTCAAAAGGCAGATCCTCTTGTTTCTTTAAAAAGAAATTAAACTGAAGAACTCGGGGCCCTCTTGTGGTGCAGCGATAGCGCCCCTGCCCCTGGGCTGGGGCTGGGTCTGGGTTCAAGTCCCACCTGCTCCAGACGTGTGTAACAATGTCTCCGAACTGGTCCATTAGGAAAATAGGTTAACAAAAGAAAAACACATGAACTGAGGTATCGGAGCCCCCTTGCGATACAATGTCCCTACCCCCTCGAAGGTCCGGGTTCAGTCTCACCCGCTCCAGAGGTATGTAATAACGTCTCTGAACTGGCCCATTAGGAAAATAGGTTAACTAAAAAAAAACTTCAACTGAGGTACTGGGGCCATCTTGCGGTACAGTGTCCCTACCTCTGGACTTGAAGATCCAGGCTCAAGTCCCACCTGCTCCAGAGATGTGTACCTTGAACAGGTTGATTAGAAAAGTAGGTTAAGTTATAAAAACAAATTAAAAGGCACTTCCTTTATCATTACCTCTTTGTAAATTCCCTCTGCTGGTACACGTGTGTGTATGGCAAACTCAAATGGACAAGAGGCACAATGCAATTTTCCGTCCAGGTCCCTGAGGCGAGGGCTCAGTGTCAGTAACTGACCAGAGATAATGCTGTTCTCACTCTGCAGGTTCAATTCCTTTCTCCTGTACTTCGGCTATCCAAGCTCCAGCATCCGCAACATGACCATGGGCAAGTTCTTCAAACTTATCAGTGACTTTGCCCTGGAATATCACACGACCCGAGCCCAGATCCTACAGCAGAAGGAGAGGCAGGAGAGGGAGAGACTCCAGCGAGAGGTCAGTTAACACTTCCGTGTGTGTGTGTGTGTGTGTGAGAGTGTGTGTGTGTGTGTGTGTGAGAGTGTGTGTGTGTGTGTGTGTGTGTGAGTGAGTGAGAGAGAGTGTGTGTGAGTGAGTGTGAGAGAGAGTGTGTGTGAGTGAGTGTGAGAGAGAGTGTGTGAGAGTGTGTGTGTGTGAGTGTGAGAGAGAGTGTGTGTGAGTGAGTGTGTGTGTGTGTGTGAGTGAGTGTGTGTGTGAGAGAGTGAGTG
>NW_025969466.1:9335-10643 GCF_021869965.1 Rhincodon typus | reverse complement strand
ATATACCCCACACCCCTCACTGTAACACTCTCCCATATACACCTCACCCCTCACTGTAACACTCTCCCGTATACCCCACACCCCTCACTGTAACACGCTCCCGTATACCCCACACCCCTCACTGTAACACTCTCCCATATACCCCACACCCCTCACTGTAACACTCTCCCTTATACCGCTCACACTCCTCACTGTAACACTCCCTCCCTCTCACTTGCCCTCACTCTCACTCTCTCGCACTTCTGTCTTGGGCTCTCACACTCACTGATTTCCTCACAACTCTCTTGCACTCT
Organism: Rhincodon typus; assembly: GCF_021869965.1. NCBI lineage: Eukaryota > Metazoa > Chordata > Chondrichthyes > Orectolobiformes > Rhincodontidae > Rhincodon > Rhincodon typus. The sequence goes on along the minus strand of NW_025969466.1, from coordinate 10,350 downwards.
CTGTTTACCTCTTTCTCTCTCACTGTATCTCTCTCACTCTCACTCATTTGCTCCCTCTCACTCCTGTATCCTGTCCCTCATTGACTCATTCGCCCTCACTCTCTCACACTCGCTGTGTTGCATTCTGTCCCTCATCCGTCTTGCCTCACACTCGCTCAGTTTCAATCCTTCACACACTCTCCCTCACTCTCTCTCTCACTCACTTTCTTTCTCTCTCATAATAAGTTACTTTCTCTCTCTCACACTGTCTCAGTCCTTCACTCTCTCACTCACTCACTCCTTCTCTCTCTGACCCCCTCTCCTTCTCCCACTCTAACTCTCACTCACTCTCTCACACTCCTCGCCACTCACTGACTCCCTCTCATTCTCCCTCACACACGCTCTCTCTTGTTCACTCTCTCACACACTTTCTCCCTCAGTCACGACCTCACTCTCACCCTCTCTCACTCTCTCACGCACTCGCCCTCACTCTCTGATTCTCACTTCCTCACTCTGTCGCGCCCACTCCATCACTCACTGTCTCACTCTCCCCTTGTCTCTCTCGCAATCACTCCCTCACGCTGTCTCCCTCCCTCTCTCATTCTGTCCCTCTCTCACACTCTCTCCTTCACCCATCGCTCTCACCCTTCTCACACACTTTCTCTCAGTCTCCAATCAATCAGTCTCTCCCTCACTCCCTCTCTCACTCACGCTACGTCCTCCACTCACACTCTCCCTCATCCACTCTCTCCCTCACTCTTGCTCTCTCACTCTCTCTCTTTCTCACTCACATACTCTCCCTGACATTCTCTTTCCCATTCTGTCTCCCTCACTCCCTCTGACGCTGTCCCTCAGTAAATCACTCGCTCTCACCTTCCCACCCCCTCGGTCATTTTGAGGCAGCCTCCTTGAGACCCTCGCTGATGGTACCCTCTCGAGGAAGGAGACAATCTGAGTCCCTGTCCATCTGTAACCCTCTCTCCCTCTCTCTCCCTCTCTCCGTCCCTCTTCCTCTCTCCCTCTCCCTCCCTCTCCT
>NW_025969466.1:8440-8835 GCF_021869965.1 Rhincodon typus | reverse complement strand
TCTCTGTAACTCTCCCTCTCTCTCTGTAACTCTCTCTATGTAACACTATCTCTAATGCACTCCCTTTCTCTCTCGCTCTGTAACTCTCCCTCTGTAACTCTCCCTCTCTATCTCTGTAACTCTCCCTCTGTAACTCTCCCTCGCTCTCTCTGTAACTCTCCGTCTGTAACTCTCCCTCTCTCTCTCTCTGTAACTCCCTCTCTCCCTGTAACTCTCCCTCTCTCTCTGTAACTCTCTATCTCTGTAACTCTCCCTCTCTCTCTCTGTAACTCTCCCTCTCTATCTCTGTAACTCTCCCTCTCTCTCTGTAACTCTCTCTATGTAACACTATCTCTAATACACTCCCTTTCTCTCTCTGTAACTCTCTCTCTCTATCTCTGTAACTCCCTCTCTCC
>NW_025969466.1:7792-8430 GCF_021869965.1 Rhincodon typus | reverse complement strand
TCTGTAACTCCCTCTCTCCCTGTAACTCTCCCTCTCTATCTCTGTAATTCTCTATCTCTGTAACTCTCCCTCTCTCTCTGTAACTCTCTCTATGTAACACTATCTCTAATACACTCCCTTTCTCTCTCTCTGTAACTCTCGCTCTGTAACTCTCCCTCTCTCTCTCTGTAACTCTCCCTCTCTCTTTCTGTAACTCTCTCTCTGTAACTCTCCCTCTCTATCTCTGTAACTCTCCCTCTCTCTCTCTGTAACTCTCTCTCTCTGTAACTCTCTCTCTCTATCTCTGTAACTCCCTCTCTCCCTGTAACTCTCCCTCTCTCTCTGGAACTCTCCCTGTAACTCTCCCTCTCTCCCTGTAACTCTCTCAATGTAACACTATCTCTAATACACTCCCTTTCTCTCTCTCTCTCTGTAACTCTATCTCTGTAACTCTCCCTCTCTCTCTGTAACACTGTCTCTAACACACCGCCTCTCTTTCTCTCTAACACACTCCCTCTCTCTCTGTAACTCTCCCTCTCTATCTCTGTAACTCTCTCTCTCTGTAACACTGCCTCTCTCTATGTAACACTCTCTCTCTAACACACTCCCTCTCTCTCTCTCTGTAACTCTCCCTCTCTCTCTCTGTAACTCTCCCTCTC
>NW_025969466.1:6499-7292 GCF_021869965.1 Rhincodon typus | reverse complement strand
TCTCTCTAACACACTCCCTCCCTCTCTCTGTAACTCTCCCTCTCTCTCTGTAACACTGTCTCTAACACACTCCCTCTCTTTCTCTCTAACACACTCCCTCTCCCTCTGTAACTCTGCCTCTCTCTATGTAACTGTCTCTCTCTAACACACTCCCATTCTCTCTCTCTCTCTGTAACACTCCCTCTCTCTCTGTAACACTTCTCTAACACACTGCCTCTCTTTCTCCCTAACACACTCTCTCACTGTAACTCTCCCTCGCTCTCTCTGTAACTCTCTCTATGTAACACTCTCTCTAACACACTCCCTTTCTCTCTCCGTCTGTAACTGTCTCTCCCTGTAATTCTCCCTCTCTATCTCTGTAACTGTCTCTCTCTGTAACTCTCCCTCTCTCTCTGTAACTGTCTCTCTCTAACACACTCTCTCTGTGTCTGTAACACTCTCTCTATAACACACACTCTCTCTCTAACACACTCTCTCTATCTGTAATACTCTCTCTATAACACACACTCTCTCTCTCTGTAACTCTCTCTCTCTATCTGTAATACTCTTTCTCTAACACACACTCTCTCTGTAACTCTCTCTAACACTCTCTCTCTATCTGTAATACGCTCTCTCTAACACACTCTCTCTCTCTGTAACTCTCTCTAACACTCTCTCTCTATCTGTAACACTAACACACTCTCTCTCTGTATCTCTCTCTGTAACACTCTATAACACACTCTCTCTCTCTGTAACACTAACACACTCTCTCTCTCTGTAACACTAACACACTCTCTCTCTGTAACACTAACAC
>NW_025969466.1:6256-6489 GCF_021869965.1 Rhincodon typus | reverse complement strand
CTCTCTCTGTAACACTAACACACTCTCTCTCTGTAACACTAACACACGCTCTCTCTGTAACACTAACACTCTCTCTGTAACTCTCTCTAACACTCTCTCTCTCTCTGTAACACTCTCTCTCTGTAACACTAACACTCACTCTGTAACTCTCTCTAACACACTCTCTCTGTAACTCTCTCTGTAACTCTCTCTAACACACTCTCTCTCTCTGTAACACTAACACACTCTCTCTC
>NW_025969466.1:5209-6246 GCF_021869965.1 Rhincodon typus | reverse complement strand
CTCTCTAACACACTCTCTCTCTCTGTAACACTAACACACTCTCTCTCTATCTGTAATACTCTCTCTCTAACACACTCACAACAGTTCCTGCTCACGGCCCACAGTATTTCAGAAACTTCACTCACAGCCCTTTCCTCCAGCCTAAATATCACTCAACCATCCACCCTGCTGTATGTGTGAGAGAGAGAGGGGGAGGGAGGGAGGGATAGGGATAGAGACAAGGAATGTGTATGTGTCTGTATGTGTGTGAGAGAGAGTGTGTGTGTGTGTGAGAGTGTGTATGTGTGTGAGAGTGTGTGTGTGTGTGAGAGAGAGTGTGTGTGTGAGTGAGAGTGTGTGTGTGAGAGAGAGTGTGTGTGTGTGAGAGAGAGTGTGTGTGTGTGAGAGAGAGAGGGAGGGAGAGAGGGATAGGGATAGAGACAAGGAATGTGTGAGTGTGTTTGTGTGTGAGAGAGTGCGTGTGTGAGATAGATGGAGCGAGAGAGTGTGTGTGATAGAGATTTATTGTGTGTGTGAGAGAGAGTCAGAGAGAGTGAGCAAGTGTGTGAGAGAGAGAGTGTGTGTGAGAGTGTGTGTGTGTGTGTGTGAGAGAGAGAGAGTGAGAGTGCATGTGTGAAGGGGAGTGAGGTAGGGGGAGAGAGAGTGTGTGTGATAGAGATTTGTTGTGTGTGTGAGAGAGCGAGTGTGAGAGAGAGGGAGAGGGATGGAGAGGGAGAGGGAGTGTATGAGAGAGAGAAAGTGTGCATGAGAGGGAGAGAGAATGTTAGTTGAGTGTGCTCCTGTCTCTGTATACTCAGTGTGAGGCAGTCACTCCATGCTGCCTGTGTGTTTTACTGTGTGTTTCCTGTCGGGTCAAACAACACAGAACAGTACAGCACGGGAACGGGCCATTCGGCCCACAATGTTGAGCCGAACATGATGCCAAATTAAACTAATCCCTTCCACTTGCCCTTGGTCCATATTCCTCCATTCCTTGCATATCCATGTGTATATCTAAAAGCCCCTTAAATGCTCCTAATGTACTTGCCCCCACCTCC
>NW_025969466.1:4394-4709 GCF_021869965.1 Rhincodon typus | reverse complement strand
GAGAGTGTGTGTGCGTGTGAGAGGGAGAGTGAGAGAGAGAGTGTGTGCGTGTGAGAGAGAGAGGGAGAGAGAGAGTGAGAGAGTGTGTGTATGTCTGTGAGAGAGAGAGTGTGTGTGTGTGTGAGAGAGAGTGTGAGTGTGTGTGTGTGAGAGAGAGAGAGCGTGTGTATGTCTGTGAGAGAGAGTGTGTGTGTGTGAGAGAGAGTGTGTGTGTGTGAGAGAGAGAGAGTATGTGTGTGAGAGAGACTGTGTGAGTGTGTGTGAGAGAGAGTGTGAGTGTGTGTGTGTGAGAGAGAGTGTGAGTGTGTGTGTGTG
>NW_025969466.1:3692-4294 GCF_021869965.1 Rhincodon typus | reverse complement strand
GTGTGTGTGTGAGAGAGAGAGGGAGAGTGAGAGAGTGTGTGTGTGAGAGGGAGAGTGAGAGAGTGTGTGTATGTCTGTGAGAGAGAAAGAGAACGTGTGTGAGTGAGAGTGAGCGTGTGTGTGTGTGAGAGAGAGAGGGAGAGAGAGAGTGTGCGTGTGAGAGGGAGAGTGAGAGAGCGTGTGTATGTCTGTGAGAGAGAGTGTGTGCGTGTGTGTGTGAGAGAGAGAGAGTGTGTGTGTGAGAGTGAGTGTGTGTGTGTGTGAGAGAGAGTGCGTGTGTGTTTCTGTGAGAGAGAGAGAGCGTGAGAGAGTGCGTGTGTGTGTGAGAGAGAGTGCATGTGTGTATGAGAGAGAGTGCGTGTGTGTGAGGGAGAGAGAGAGTGTGTGTGTGAGAGAGAGAGTGAGAGTGTGTGTGTGAGAGAGAGAGTGTACATGTATGAGAGAGAGAGAGAGTGTGTGTGTGAGAAGAGAGAGAGAGTGTGTGTTTTTTTATGAGAGAGAGAGAGAGTGTGTGTGTGTGAGAGAGAGAGAGAGTGTTTGTGTGAGAGAGAGAGTGGGAGAGAGAGTGTGTGTGTGTGAGAGAGAGAGTGTGTGTGTGTGAG
>NW_025969466.1:2883-3192 GCF_021869965.1 Rhincodon typus | reverse complement strand
CTCACACTCACACTCTCTCTCTCTCACACACACACACACACACACACACACACACACACACACAGTCTCACACACACACTCTCAAACACACACACTCTCTCCCTCACACACACACAATCTCTCTCTCTTACACACACACACACACACACGCTCTCTCTCTCTCACTCTCAAACACACGCTCTCTCTCTCTCACACTCTCACACACACACACATTCTCTTTCACACACACACACACACACACACTCTCTCTCTCTCACACTCTCACACACACTCTCTCTCTCACACACACACACATTCTCTTTCACACAC
>NW_025969466.1:2422-2783 GCF_021869965.1 Rhincodon typus | reverse complement strand
CTCTCTCTCTCACACACATTCTCTTTCACACACACACACACACACAAACACTCTCTCTCTCTCTCACACACACACTGTCTCTCACACGCTCTCTCTCTCTTACACACACACACAAACACACGCTCTCTCCCTCTCTCTCTCACACACACACACACACTCTCCCCCTCACACACACACACTCACACTCAAACACATACACACTCACACTCTCTCTCACACACATACACTCTCTCTCACACACACATACTCTCTCTCACACACTCTCTCTCTCTCACAGACATACACATGCTCTCTCACGCTCCCTCTCACACGCACACTCTCTCACTCTCCCTCTCACACGCACACTCTCTCTCTCACCCTC
>NW_025969466.1:0-1443 GCF_021869965.1 Rhincodon typus | reverse complement strand
ACACACACACACTCTCTCTCTCTCTCACACACACTCTCTCTCCCTCTGTCTCTCACACACACACGCACTCTCTCTCACACACACGCACTCTCTCTCACACGCTCTCCCTCTCTCACAGACACACACACGCTCTCTCTCTCCCTCTCTCTCACACACACTCTCTCTCTCACACACATTCTCTCTCTCACACACACACACGCTCCCTCTCTCCCTCACACACACACACTCTCTCTCACACGCTCTCTCTCTCTTACACACACACACTCGCTCTCTCTCACAGACACACATACACACTCTCTGACTCCCTCTCTCTTTCTCTCACACACACACACTCTCTCACACACACACACACACTCACACAGTCTCACACACGCTCTCTCTCTCTCACACACGCACACACTCTCTCACTCTCACACGCACACTCTCTCACACACGCTCACACTCACACAAACGCACACACACTCTCTCTCACACACGCACACAATCACTCTCTCTCACACACACACACACACACACACACACACACGCTCTCTCTCTCACACACACACACTCTCTCTCACACGCTCACACACACACACGCTCTCTCTCTCACACACACACACTCTCTCTCACACGCTCACACTCACACACACATACTCTCTCTCACACATTCTCTCACACACACTCTCTCTCTCACACACGCACACACTCTCTCACATACGCTCACACGCACACACTCACACTCTCTCTCACACATGCACACACTCACACTCTCTCTCACACACGCACACACACACACACTCTCTCACACACACACACGCTCTCTCTCTCTCACACACACGCTCTCTCTCACAGACACACATACACACTCTCTGACTCCCTCTCTCTTTCACACACACACGCACACACTCTCTCTCACACACACACACACTCACATTCTCTCTCACACACACATACTCTCTCACACACACACACTCTCACTCTCTCTCACACACGTACACTCTCTCTCACACACATACTCTCTCACACACACATACTCTCTCTCTCTCACAGACATACACAGGCTCTCTCACTCTCCCTCTCACACACACACTCTCTCACTCTCTCTCACTCTCCCTCTCACACACACACTCTCTCTCACACACACACACTCTCTCACACACACACACTCTCTCTCTCACACTCACACACACTCTCTCTCACACGCACTCTCTCTCTCCCTCTCTCTCTCTCACACACACACGCACTCTCTCTCACACGCACACACACACTCTCTCTTTCACACACACACACTCACACTCTCACACACACACTCACACTCTCTCTCTCACACACACACACACTCTCTCTCTCATACACACACACTCTCTCTCTCACACACACAGGCTCTCTCTCTCTCCCTCTCACACACACACATGCTCTCTCTCCCTCTCACACACACACGCTCTCTCTCTCACACACACA
>NW_025969465.1:13686-14995 GCF_021869965.1 Rhincodon typus | reverse complement strand
TGTGTGTGATATTGCTACACAGTGTGCGTACTGTATGCTCACCAGGCTTGTTTGTGGGGTCGGGTGGGAGCTGTCCTATGGAGAGAGACCTGGCCAGATGGAGCCCATATTCTCTCAAGTCAGAGTCACACAGCGCAGAAACAGACCCTTCGGCCCAACCCATCCGTGCTGACCCAGATACCCTAAACTAATCCAGTCCCATTTGCCAGCATTTGGCCCCTATCCCTCTAAGCCCTCCCTATCCATGTCCCCATCCAGATGCCTTTTAAACGTTGTAACTGTACCCACACCCACCCACTTCCTCTGGCAGCTCGTTCCATACACGCACCACCCTCTGTGTGAAAAAGTTACCCCCTCAGGTCCCTTTTAAATCTTTCCCCTCCCACCTTAAACCTATGCCCCTCTAGTTTTGGACTCCCCTACCCCCTGGGGGGGAAAAGACCTTGTCTATTCACCCTATCCATGCTCCTCGTGATTTTATAAACCTCTATAAGGTCACCCCCTCAGCCTCTGACACTCCGGGGAAAACAGCCCCAGCCTCTCCCTGTAGCTCAAACCCTCCAACATCCTTGTAAATCGTTTCTGAACCCTTTCAAGTTTCACAACATACTCCCTGTAGCAGGGTGACCCGAACTGTACACAGTATCCCACGTGTGGCCAGATGTCGGGGGGCAAAGGAGTAACTGGGCCCCCCAGGATCAATGTGGGGGAGATATTTGTCCTTGTTTTGAGGAGCCTAGAGCCAGGAGCGCAGTTTGAAAAGGAAGCGGGTGGGGGGGGGCGGTGGTGTTGGTGTCCCATAGATCTGAATGAGGATAGGACAGGCCACTCCACGTGACAGGGATACTGTTCCTGGAGCCTTGCTCCCTCTGCAATTGGCAGCTAGCGAAATGCAGGTTGGCACAACTGGAGACTGATCAGCAACGTCTGCCTGAGTCTCGGCCACAACTCACTCCACATTTCCCAAAGCAACAGGGCCAGGCGCCTCACCTACCAGTGTGTCTGCGTGTGTGTGTTGGGGGGGTGGGGTGGGGGGAGGGAAGGAGAGAGGGGGGGAGAGAGAGAGAGAGACAGGGAGGGAGAGAGAGAGGGGGGCAAGGGAGAGAGGGAGAGCAGTGAGGGAGGGAGAGAAGGAGAGAGAGAGAGACAGGGAGGGAGTGAGAGAGGGAGGGAGAGAGGGAGGGGGAGGAGGGAGAGGGACAGAAATAGAGACAGAGAGAAGAACACAGAGAGAGACACAGTCACAGAGAGACACAGACACAGAGAGAGACACGGAAAGAGACACGGAAAGAGACACGGAAAGAGACAC
>NW_025969465.1:5329-13186 GCF_021869965.1 Rhincodon typus | reverse complement strand
GGGGTCTAGGCCCGAAACGTCAGCCTCTCTGCTCCTATGATGCTGCTTGGCCTGCTGTGTTCATCCAGCCCTGCACCTTGTTGTCTCAGAATTTACAGTGACTGCTGGAGACAGCTCACCAGGTGAAGATGAACAAGATGCAATAGAAGATGCCCAAAGTCAACTACATAGATCATTTGCTGATGCTGGCAAAATGAGAGCTGTGGCAGAGGTGCAGTATCCGAAAGATGTGCAAGAAGTACAATGATTTGTTGAGCTACCTAGTATAGTTCTGGTATACATTGTCATCTGAGTGCGAACATCTGCAGAAAAATCTTTTGAGGATATGCAGTGAGAATGAGGCACTGAATAAGAAGTAGCTTTCACTAGAATAAAACAATGAGTAATGGCACACCAGTACTGTGACTTCAATGATGGAGATACCTTGCAGTGTGATGCCAGCAACACAGCACCTGGCACAATCCTTATGCAGCAAAGACAACCAGTTACGTTTGCATCTAAAGCATTAATGCAAACCGAACTGTGCCAAGTTCAGTTTTGGAAAGAGTTCCTGACTGCTGTCTTTGTTGGTGAGCATTTTAATCACTATCTTTTCGTGAGAAATAAGGCAACTGTTGAATCTGACCACCAGCCATTTCAAAGCACCTTCCTACAACTGTTTCTATCTGCTTCAAAGTGACTGCAAAGAATGGGTTAGGGTTAGGGTTTTCAGACATATCATCTGGATTTTACATGCAGCAAGTACATTGCAGACTTGTTGATGAGAGGAGCACTCCCTATAAATAAATTTGAAGATGCTAAGACAGAGCATGAAATCATCCGGATTCAAAGAGATAGACAGTTTGATGTGGTCTGGAAGTCATCAACCCAGCAAAGAACTTGAATCTGAAAGAAAAACCGAAAGAACTATGGATGCTGTGAATCAGGAACAAAAACAGAAGTTGCTGGAAGAGCTCAGCAGGTCTGGCAGCATCTGTGAAGGAAAAAACAGAGTTAACGCTTTGGGTCCAGTGACTCTTCCTCAGAACTAAAATGTTAACCCTGTTTTTTTCCTTCACAGATGCTGCCAGACCTGCTGAGCTTTTCCAGCAACTTTGTTTTTGAATCTGAAAGACACTGGCAAACTATGCATCAAGGCTAGAGACTCCAAGTGCTGCAGAGGGTAATGATGAAAGGAAGGCCTGAAAACATTGAAGACACACCAGTTGCTATCAAAGAATATTGGAAATATAGAGGTGAAGTGATTACCCGAGATGACATCTTGAACAAAGGAAATAGAATCATTCTGCCTAAGTAATGGGAAAGAGTTGCTGAAGTGTTTAATGGTAAGAGTGCAAGAGTCCAAAAGAGTTAATACTGAGGTATACCTTAAACACCACCCACTATGATAATGTCAAATGGACTCGGTGGCAGAATAACTTAGAATCTTGAAGGAGTAAGACCCACCATCTGGGTCTTCCTCACAGTTTCTGTAATATCTTAACAGTATTAATACAATATGTACCTAGTTGCTTTCATGAGATAGTATGCATCTTGCTTAAGACAAGGAGTCTCTTCCTATTAAACGACTAAATTGTTTTCCTTTAACACTCTGAATCAAGCAGGCCTTGGAGATCCTTATCAGGAAAGAAGTTAGTGCTGGCACGTTTCAAACAAAATAATGAGCACTGGTGAAGGTTCACCATACCAGCCAGCAAAGAATTGAATCTAGTTTGAGAAAGTGAGGAGGTACGCTCTACTGCCCGATCAGGAGCAATGAGATTAAGGACCATATCAGCCAGTGCCATGTTTATAACAAATATTATAGAAAGCAAGTCGAAGAGCTGCTATGATGTACTGCATCCCAGACAGACCCTGGAAGAAGCATAAAGTAGACCTCATCACTGTTGAAGGAACTGATTATCTTGCCACTGTCAGCTACTATTTTACTAACTGGAAGTAAGACCTGTTGATGTCAATGACTATCAGTGAGATTGTAGCATGCCTGAATGCACACTTCAGTCACTTTGGTATTCTGGACATTGTGATGAGCGATAATGGTCTTCAATTCACGAGTGAAGAATTCAGGTGCCACATAAATGATTGTGAAATTCAACATCATACATCATCTCCACGCTATCTCCACTCAAGTGTAAAGGCAATGAAAATCGCCAAAGGAATCAAATAAACCAAGTAAATCGAGTACAGGTGTACGCAAGAAATTCCTTAAGTGAAGAAATACACCTATTGAAGGCATAGAAAATAATACAGTCCAACAACTAATCTCATGCCATAGTCAAGCTATTGTTCCAATTGTCAAAAATGACTGAAGCCAAAGTAGTGCATAATTCTTTGAATTTTGCATCACATATAGACAGGGTGGTTAAAAAGGCATTTAGCATGTTTGCCTTCATTGCTCAGACCTTTGAGTGTAGGAGTTGGGATGTCATGTTGAGGTTATACAGGGCATTAATGAGGCCTTTTCTGGAATGCTGTGTCCAGTACTGGTCACCCTGTTATAGGAAGGATATTGTTCAGCTGGAGAGAGTAAGGAAGAGATTTACCTGGATGCTGCCAGGTATGGAATGTTTGAGTTACAAAGAAAGTTTGAAAGGGCTCAAACTCTTCACTGGAGTGTTGTAGTTTGAGAGGCGACTTTACTGAAGTTTATAAAATAACGAAGGGTAGAGATAGCTAATGATAGTTGTCTTTTCTCTATGATGGGCGTTTTCTAGACTAGGAGACACATTTTTAAGGTGAGAGAAGAGAGAATCTAAAAAATCCACAAGGGGAAAATTTTGTTACGCAGAGTGTGGTTCAAATGTGGAATAAACTTCCTGAGGAAGTGGTGGACGTGGGTTTATTTACAACGTTTCAAACACATTTGGATAAGTACATCAATATGAAAGGTTTGAAGGGATATGGGCCAAGTACAGGCAGGTGGAACTAGTTTAGTTGGGATTATGGTCGGCATGGCCTAGTTGGACTGAAGGGTCTGTTTCTGTGTCATATGACTTTATGACCTGATGACTCTAGTAACAGGAGTGAGTGATAAAATCACGGTGAAATGACAGAAAACCAAATTTCACTTTGAAAAGCTGCTAAATCATAGAAACATGGGATACAGAAGTAGAAGTAGGCCATTCAGCCCTTCGAGCTTGCTCTGCCATTCCATATGATCATGGCTGATCATCCAACTCAGTCCCCCGTTCCTGCTCATTTAGCACTTAGGCATGGACACTTCGCTCAGGAGGTTGAGGGTCTTTGGAATTCTGTACTCTGGAGAGCATCAATGGTCAATCTTTGAGTATGTCCAAGGATGACAGATTGATCAGAACAAAAAGATACGGGACTATTAGAGTCATAGAGTCATAGAGATGTATAGCATAGAAACAGACCCTTCAGCCCAACTTGTCCATGCTGACCAGATATTCTAAATTAATCTAGTCCCATTTGTCAGCATTTGGCCTGTATTCCTCTAAATCTTTCCTTTCATATATTCATCCAAATGCCTTTTAAAACTCATAATTGCACCAACCTCCACTACTTCCTCTGACAGCTCTTTCCATACTTGTACCACCCTCTGTGTGAAAAAGTTGTCCCTTAGGTCCCTTTTAAATCTTTCCCCTCTCACCTTAAACCTATGGCCTCTAGTTTTGGACTCCCCTACCCTGGGCAAAAGACCTTAGCTATTCACCCTATACGTGTCTCTCATGATTTTATAAACCTCTATAAGGTCACCCCTCGACCTCCGATGCTGCAGGGAAAATAGCCCCAGCCTATTCAACCTCTCCCTATAGTTCAAACCCTCCAACCCTGGCAACATCCTTGTAAATAGAATCCCAACAGTGTGCAAACAGGCACGGTAGTTCACTATTTAGCACTATTGCCTCACAGTGCCAGGGACTTGGATTCGATTCCACCCTCAGGGTGTGTGGAGTTTGCACATTCTGCCCGTGTCTGTGTGGGTTTCCTCCGGGTGCTCCAGTTTCCTCCCACAGTGCCCAGGATGTGTAGATTAGGTGGGTTATAGGGGGATGGGTCTGGGTGAGATGTTCTGAGGGTAGGTGTGGGGCTTGTTGGGCCGAAGGACCTGTTTCCACGCTGTAGAGATTCTATGAAATCTTTTCTGAACCCTTTCAAGTTTCACAACATCTTTCCTGTAGGAGGGAGAACAGAATTGAGCGCAATTGTGAGAAGGTAGAGTTGAGATGGGAAATCAGTCATGATTTCATGCAGCAGAATTGAGGGTAGAATGTCCAACTCCAGCACTTATTTATTTTGTTTTTTGGATTGTTAGTTGAGTACTGTGATGGCTAGCTTAACAAGAGATATATTGCAGCAGTGCTGGTATAATAATTCAATGTTTCAGCCCAATATTTTGAAACCTCTGATAAAACACAGGCCACTTAACACATCCCAAACATTTATTATCAGCTTGAAGAACTGAAGATAACCTTTTCCTACCGTGACCACAATTGCTCCATTGGAGATTGACAAATTCATTCGACTCGCAGTCCATCTCCGATTGGAAAAGACTGCTTCAGATAGAGAAACTGTTACAAGCATAGCACTGCTGTCAGCTCTAATCTCCACTGACTCATGCATCACCTCACACTAACAAGCAGCAGTAAAATATATCAAATAGAAACAAGTAGATCGGCCAAAGTGGACAATGAAAAAAAATAGTATTTACATCATTCCAGTTCTTATCTTTCCCAACCTGGCTTCCTTTGATTTCTACTGCAAACGGACTTCATGAGGTAACCAACACACCATCAGAAAGCATACAATTCCCTACAGTGTGGAAACAGGCCATTTGGCCCATCAAGTCACACTGACCCTCCAAAGAGCATCCCACCCTGATTCATCAACCTCCCCAACCTTATCCATGTAGTCCTGCCTTTACCATGGCTAATCCGCCTAGCCTGCACATCCCTGGACACTATGGGCAATTTAGCATGGCCGATCCATATAACCTGCATATCTTTGGGCTGTGGGAGGAAACTGGAGCACCCAGAGGAAATCCACATGGAGAATGTGCAGGGAAAGAGGTTTGGTCAAAAGTCTGATAGCAGTGGAGAAGAAGCTGTTCTTGAATCTGTTGGTACGTGTTTTCAAACTTTTGTATCTTCACCCTGATTGAAAAGGGTGGCAGAGAGTATAACAGGGGTGGGAGGGGTCTTTGATTATGTTGGTTGCTTTCCAGCGGGAAGTATAGATGGAGTCAATGGAAGGAAGGCTGGTTTGTGTGATGGACTCGGCTGTGTTCACAACTCTCTGTAATATCTTGCAATCTTGTGCAGAGCTGGGCTGGTGACTAGAGCATGTCTGTGTGGACAATACAAAAAAAAAATCCAGTCTGCAAAGAGAAACATCAAATCTCTTTCTCACCTTCTCATGTGGATAAGTAATGGAAAATCTCCTGGTGGCTGTTCTCTCTGTGAAGTGTCCTTTCTACAAATTACTTTGGCAAAATGAAAAAGGGGGAAAACATCTTCAGAGATGCTGAAAGGGACAAATTCTTAACCAGTGAATGAAAGACATCATTCTGCAAACATTGCAGTAGCAGAGAACTGTAAGGAATTGGAAGAAACCGAAAGAAAACCATTCGAATCCTGTGGAAGAGGAAGGGTCTGAAGATAGGTCACTGGACCTGAAACATTAACTCTGCTTTTTCTCTCCACAGAACCTGCCAGACCTGCTGAATTTCTGTTTTTATTTCCAATCCTGTGGTCCAGACTAGTGCCACTGAACTTTATTTCCCTCATTTTTAAATTATTTTTCTTTACCCTTAATCTTCATTTCCTGCCTGCCTTTGTGACCATCTGTATACAAGAGGGAAAATTTAAAAGAGGTAGAGTTTAAGTTATAGCGGCTTTAGACTTGCAATTTTTCTGGTATTGGATAAAAACAACCTGTTTGCAATAAATAGCTGTTTCTTTGATAAGTACAGGAACCTGATGAGTGTTTTCTGTTAAACTGAGTTCGCCAGTCAAGTAAATTGGAGACTTTGGATACTGTGACTAAATGTTTTCGCATTTGTGATATCTCTGGGAACAGAGAGGCTCAGTTTAACCATTTACCAGTGAGTCCTGGCACTATCCACCTCCTCAGGGTGGAAAATTAAATGCTAGCTGAAGAATGAAACATTCTTGCAGGATTTTGCAAAGAAAACTTAGGGTGACAAATATTTGCCTTTATTATGGGGTTTTGGATTAAGTTTCTTCATTGTTACTGAGCACCAGTGCGAGTTTTCAACATCAACCATTAATATTGTCTTTACCTTGTCTTCAAACGTGGGAATGTAATGATAGGGAGAAATTTGTTGCTACCCAGAGGTGTATGTTAATGATCTAGACATGAATGTAAGAATTCTGATCTGTACGTTTGCAGATGACACAAACATTCGTAAACGTCAAAAAGAAAAGTCTTGGCATATAGGACAATATTGACAGGGGAGTGAGATGGGCTGAACAGTGGCAGATAGAGTTTAATCCTGAAATGTGTGAAGTGGTGCCTTTTTGGGAGGATGAACAAAACAAGGAGCCCTGAGCCATACAGAAGACCAGAGGGTCAGTGGCGTGCAAGTCCGTAGGCCCTTGAAGGCGACAGGATAAGTGGACAGGATGGTTAAGAAGACAGTTGAGATACTTTCCATTATTAGTTGAGGCATTGAATAAAAGAGCAGGGAGGTTATTGTGTTCAGTTTTGGAATCCACATTATAGGAGGCATGTGATAGCACTGGAGAAGGTGAAAACGAGATTTACCAGGATATTGCCTGGGCTGGAGAGATATTGCAATGAAGAGAGATTGGACAGACTGGGTCTTTTATCCCTTACAGCAGAAATGGAGGAGGTTATGACTAAGGTGTACAAATTTATAAGGGGCACAGAGACGGTCAAGAGGAAGGAACAGTTACGCTTTGTGCAGGGCTCAATGGCTGGGGACGTGGATTTAAGATTGGAGATTGAGAGGGACGTGAGGAATAATATTTTCACCCAGAGGGTAGTGGGAATCTGGAACTTGTTGCCTGTAAGGGTGATAGAGGCAGGAACCATCATAACATTGAAGAAATATTTACATGTACATTTGTGGTGCTAAGGCACACAATGCTACAGGCTAAGTGCTGGAAAGTGAGATAAGAATAGGTAGGTGCTTGTATTTAGGCAGTACAGACTTAATGGGCTGTTCTCTGTGCTGTAAACCAGTAGGTAAAGGTACCATAGTTTTCCTGGGCCATAGGGTTGCTCTCTCATTAGACAGAGATGACTGGTGGTGGTCTAATCTGAGGGTCACCATGCCTCAGGTGAGGAGAGAGACCGAGAAGGAGAGGCCTGCATGGTAACCCGAGCAAATGCAGGAATTGACCTCATGTTTGTTGGTGTTACCCTGCATTCGGAACCAGTTGTGCAGCCGGCTGATCTAACCAGCCCATCCCGTTGATTGCTATAGCTCTCTGAAGCAACTGTCTAAGGCTTTAGTTAACCCATAGCTTGAGTGTGGTGTGCAATTTGGAAACCACACTATAGTTAGGATATGCTTGCACTGGCAAGGGTGCGGGGGAGATTCACCAGCATATCATCTGGGATGGAGCATTTTGGCTACAATGAGAGATTGGATAGGCTGCAATTGTTCTCCTTGGAGCAGAGAAGACTGAGAGGGAGACAACAAGGTGCACGGCTGGATGAACACAGCAGGACAAGCAGCATCATAGGAGCAGAGAGGCTGACGTTTCGGGCCTAGACCCTTCATCAGAAAAGGGGGAGGGGAAGGGGGTTCTGAAATAAATAGGGAGAGAGTGGGAGGCGGATAGAAGAGGGATAGAGGAGAGGATAGGTGGAGAGGAAACAAACAGGTCGAAGAGGCGGGGATGG
>NW_025969465.1:4185-4829 GCF_021869965.1 Rhincodon typus | reverse complement strand
TGTGTTACAGCGTGTGAGTTGTGTTGCAGAATGTGAGCTGTGTTGGAAAATGTGATCTGTGTTGTAGAATGTGAGCTGTGTTGGTGAGTGCGAGCTGTGTTGGAGAGTGCGAGCTGTGTTACAGAGTGTGAGCTGTGTTGGAGAATGTGAGCTGTGTTGGAGAGTGTGAGCTTTATTAGAGAGTGCGAGCTGTGTTGGAGAGTGTGAGCTGTTTTGGAGAGTGTGAGCTGTGTTACAGCGTGTGAGTTGTGTTGGAGAGTGTGAGCTGTGTTGGAGAGTGCGAGCTGTGTTGTGGAATGTGAGCTGTGTTGGAGAGTGTGAGCTGTTTTGGAGAGTGTGAGCTTTATTAGAGAGTGCGAGCTGTGTTGGAGAGTGTGAGCTGTTTTGGAGAGTGTGAGCTGTGTTACAGCGTGTGAGTTGTGTTGGAGAGTATGAGCTGTGTTGTAGAGTGTGAGCTGTGTTACAGAGTGTGAACTGTTTTACAGAGTGTGAGCTATGTTGGAGAGTGCGAGCTGTGTTGGTCAGTGTGAGCTGTGTTGGAGAGTGTGAGTTGTGTTTGAGAGTGTGAGCTGTGTTACAGAGTGCGAGCTGTCTTACAGAATGTGAGCTGTGTTGTAGAGTGCGAGCTGTGTTACAGAGTGTGA
>NW_025969465.1:3099-3685 GCF_021869965.1 Rhincodon typus | reverse complement strand
CACATTCTGTAAGACAGCTCGCACTCTGTAACACAGCTCACACTCTCAAACACTGCTCACACTCTCCAACACAGCTCACACTCTCCAACACAGCTCACACTGACCAACACAGCTCGCACTCTCCAACATAGCTCACACTCTGTAAAACAGTTTACACTCTGTAACACAGCTCACACTCTACAACACAGCTCACACTCTCCAACACAGCTCACACTCTACAACACAGCTCGCACTCTCCAACACAGCTCATACTCTCCAACACAACTCACACGCTGTGACACAGCTCACACTCTCCAAAACAGCTCGCACTCTCCAACACAGCTCGCACTCTCTAATAAAGCTCACACTCTCCAACACAGCTCACACTCTCCAACACAGCTCACATTCTACAACATAGCTCGCACTCTCCAACACAGCTCACACTCTCCAACACAACTCACACTCTGTAACACAGCTCACACTCTCCAAAACAGCTCACACTCTCCAACACAGCTCGCACTCTCTAATAAAGCTCACACTCTCCAACACAGCTCACACTCTGTAACACAGCTCACACTCTGTAACACAGCTCGCACTCTCCAACACA
>NW_025969465.1:2213-2599 GCF_021869965.1 Rhincodon typus | reverse complement strand
TCTGTAACACAGCTCACTCTCTACAACATAGCTCACACTCTGTAACATAGCTCGCACTCTGTAACACAGCTCGCACTCTCAAACACAGCTCGCACTCACCAACACAGCTCACACTCTGTAACACAGCTCACACTCTCCAACACAGCTCGCACTCTCCAACACAGCTCACACTCTCCAACACAGCTCACTCTGACCAACACAGCTCGCACTCACCAACACAGCTCACACTCTGTAACACAGCTCACACTCTCCAACACAGCTCACAGTCTGTAACAAAGATCACACTCTCCAACACAGCTCACCATCTGTAACACAGCTCGCACTCTCCAACACAGCTCACACTCACCAACACAGCTCACACTCTGTAACACAGCTCACACTCTACA
>NW_025969465.1:1741-2113 GCF_021869965.1 Rhincodon typus | reverse complement strand
ACACTCACCAACACAGCTCACACTCTGTAACACAGCTCAAACTCTGTTACACAGCTCGCACTCACCAACACACCTCACACTGACCAACACAGCTCGCACTCTCCAAAACAGCTCACACTCTACAACACAGCTCACACTCTACAACACAGCTCACACTCTGTAACACAGCTCGCACTCTCCAACACAGCTCGCACTCACCAACACAGCTCACACTCTGTAACACAGCTCACATTCTTCAACACAGCTCACACTCTCCAACACAGCTCATACTGTCCAACACAGCACACACTCTCCAACACAGCTCACCCTCTGTAACACAGCTCGCACTCTCCAACACAGCTCACACTCTCCAACACAGCTCACACTCTGTAA
>NW_025969465.1:654-1241 GCF_021869965.1 Rhincodon typus | reverse complement strand
TGGAGAGTGCGAGCTGTGTTGGAGAGTGTGAGCTGTGTTGGAGACTGCGAGCTGTGTTGGAGAGTGCGAGCTGTGTTGGAGACTGCGAGCTGTGTTGGAGAGTGTGAGTTGTGTTGGAGAGTGCGAGCTGTGTTACAGAGTGTGAGCTGTGTTGGGGAGTGTGAGCTGTGTTGGAGAGTGCGAGCTGTGTTGGTGAGTGTGAGCTGTGTTACAGAGTGCGAGCTGTGTTGGAGAATGCGAGCTGTGTTACAGAGTGCGAGCTGTGTTCGAGAGTGTGAGCTGTGTTGGTGAGTGCGAGCTGTGTTGGAGAGTGCGTGCTGTGTTGGAGAGTGCGTGCTGTGTTGGAGAGTGCGTGCTGTTGTGGAGAGTGAGAGCTGTGTTGGAGAGTGTGTGCTGTGTTGGAGAGTGCGAGCTGTGTTGGAGAGTGTGAGCTGTGTTAGACAGTGCGAGCTGTGTTGGAGAGTGCGAGCTGTGTTGGAGAGTGTGAACTGTTACAGAGTGTGCGCTGTGTTGGAGTGTGTGAGCTGTGTTGTAGAGTGTGAGCAGTGTTACAGAGTGTGAGCTGTGTTACAGAGTGTGAGCTGTGT
>NW_025969465.1:0-554 GCF_021869965.1 Rhincodon typus | reverse complement strand
TGGTGAGTGTGAGCTGTGTTACAGCGTGTGAGTTGTGTTACAGAGTGTGAGCTGTGTTGCAGAGTGTGAGCTGTGTTGGTGAGCGTGAGCTGTGTTACAGAGTGTGAGCTGTGTTACAGAGTGTGAGCTGTGTTGGAGAGTGTGAGCTGTGTTACAGAGTGTGAGCTGTGTTGGAGAGTGTGAGCTGTGTTGGAGAGTGTGTGCGGTGTTGGAGAGTGCGAGCTGTGTTGGAGAGTGTGAGCTGTGTTGGAGAATGTGAGCTGCGTTGGAGAGTGCGAGCTGTGTTACAGACTGTGAGCTGTTTTGGAGAGTGCGAGCTGTGTTACAGAGTGTGAGCTGTGTTGGTGAGTGCGAGCCTTGTTGGAGAGTGCGAGCTGTGTTGGAGAGTGCGAGCTGTGCTACAGAGTGTGAGCTCTGTTGGAGAGTGTCAGCTGTGTTGGAGAGCGTGAGCTGTGTTACAGCCTGTGAGTTGTGTTGGAGAGTGGGAGCTGTGTTGGAGAATGTGAACTGCGTTGGAGAGTGTGGGTTGTGTTACAGAGTGTGAGCTCTGTTGG
>NW_025969464.1:14384-15000 GCF_021869965.1 Rhincodon typus | reverse complement strand
CCTCGCCTCTTGTTGGCCTATCTACATACTGTGTCAGGAAACCCTCCTGCACACATTGGACAAAAACTGACCCATCTAAAGTACTCAAACTATAGCGTTTCCAGTCAATATTTGGAAAGTTAAAGTCCCCCATAACAACTACCCTGTTACTTTCGCTCCTATCCAGAATCATCTTTGCAATCTTTTCCTCTACATTTCTGGGACTTTTCAGAGGCCTATAGAAAACTCCCAACAGGGTGACCTCTCCTTTCTGGTTTCTAACCTCAGTCCATACTACCTCAGTAGATGAGTCCTCATCAAACGTCCTTTCTGCCACTGTAATACTGTCCTTGACTAACAATGCCACTCCTCCCCCTCTTTTATCACCTTCCCTGATCTTACTGAAACATCTAAACCCTGGAACTTGCAACAACCATTCCTGTCCCTGCTCTATCCATGTCTCCAAAATGGCCACAACATTGAAGTCCCAGGTACCAACCCATGCTGCAAGTTCACCCGCCTTATTCCGGAAGCTCCTGGCGTTGAAGTAGACACACTTCAAACCACCTTCCTGCCTGCCGGTACACTCTTGCGACCTTGAAACCTTATTTATGACCTCACTACTCTCAACCTCCTG
>NW_025969464.1:11548-13884 GCF_021869965.1 Rhincodon typus | reverse complement strand
ACTGACCTATCTCCTCCCTACCTCCCCACCTACACTCACCTTTACTGGCTCCATCCCCACCTCTTTGACCTGTCTGTTTCCTCTCCGCCTATCCTCTCCTCTATCCATCTTCTATCCGCCTCCCCTTCTCTCCCTATTTATTTCAGAACCCCCTTCCCCTCCCCCATTTCTGAT
This sequence comes from Rhincodon typus, assembly GCF_021869965.1. Taxonomy (NCBI): domain Eukaryota; kingdom Metazoa; phylum Chordata; class Chondrichthyes; order Orectolobiformes; family Rhincodontidae; genus Rhincodon; species Rhincodon typus. The sequence continues at coordinate 13,710 of NW_025969464.1, read as the reverse complement.
GAAGGGTCTAGGCCCGAAACGTCAGCCTTCCTGCTCCTATGATGCTGCTTGGCCTGCTGTGTTCATCCAGCTCTGCACCTTGCTGTCACAGTGCAGGAGCAGGCCATTTGGCCCACCATGTCTGGGCCGACCTTGATGCTGTTCTAAACCAATCCCATTTACCTCCGAATCCCCCTGTTCTCTGTCTGTCTAAATGCCTCCTAAACATTGGTATTGTATCTGCACCTACCGTCTCTGCAGGCAGTGTGTTCCAGGCACCTACCATCATCTGTGTAAAAAACTTTCCTTAACATCTCCCTTAAACTTTTTCCTTCTCACCTTAACCCTATCATCTGTAGTATTTGACATTCCCATCCTGAGAAAAAAACCCTGACTATCCACCCTATCAATGCATTTGATAACTTTATATACTTCTAACAACTCAAAATGTTTGGAACAAAAGGAAAATCTGCCTCCAATGTTGTAGCAAAAAAATTCCAAGTTTATCCAATCTCTCCTCATAGATAATACACTCCAAACCAAGCAACATCCTGGTAAACCTCTTCTGCACCCTCTCCAAGGGCTCCATATCCTTCTTATAATGCAAGGGGTCTGGAGCCACAGGTAGTCCAGACCAGGTAAGGACAACAGTTTCCTTCCCTCAAGGAATCAAATGGGCTTTTCCCCAGCAATTGACAACAATTCTGTGATTATCAGCAGACTCTTAACTCTAGATTTTTGTTGATTTCAAATTCCACTATGTGCAACAGTAGGATTTGATCCCGAGCACCAAGAACATTACATGTAAATTTGGATTAGCAGTCTAGCAATAATAACACTGGACCATTACCTCTACTAAATGACACTCTAGTTCACCTTGCAGAGTAACCATGATGCAGTATTTAATTGCCCTTTTGATGTAGAGCAAGGCTTTAAAATTTCCTGAGTTTATATATTGTGACTGGTCTTGATTAAATATTAATGCAAAAAGCCTTTCGAATTCAGCCGTATGCTGGGAAATCATGAAAGAGGTGAATGGGGAATTGCATGAAAGATCAGCTCTTAAAGGACTGTTGGAATAAGTTAATAGAATGCATTCAGCTGAAAGATAAGTGGCTGTTAAGGCAGCAGCATCCTTTTCTTAGACTTGACAAATTCTGTAAATATTTTAGGTGTCAACTTCAGCCTTTACAGAAGTGGCTGAAGGTAAGAAGTAGTGAAGAAAACAAATGTGGCAGTATGAAACAGAGGTGTAGAAATTCTTTCAGGATCATTGAGAGGTTCAAGCCTTCCAATTTTATAAAATGCATGTTGAGCTGTTTGCCTTGCCCGTATCATCCAAAAAGTAAATTTTAGGAAGGTGTTCAGTGTATGTCATCTGCACAGCTCCAGGTGTAGAGTAACATCCCCACCTTTGGGCCAGCAGGTCCAGGTTCAAGTCCCACCTGCTTCAGAGGAACAGGTTGGTGAAAAATATCCACAATGACTAAGCGCTTTATTCTTCTTGTATAATCAATGTTATGTAAATTAGTAACTATTGTTCAATTTGAAGTTTAGTTTGTTAACTCAAAATATTTGGAACAAAAGGAAAATCAACAGCTTAATGTATTGCAAACATTCTCAAATTCTGCATGTCATAAGTTAACGATTTCAAAAATACTTGTGGAAGAGAAAATTATGGTATTACACCAGTCAGAATGCTATTCTGTGCTTTAATGTCTTTCTTTATCATTTTATGTTTTACTTGTGTGAGCAGTCTATTACAAGACGACGGATTGCTACCACTACAATACATTTGCAATTATTTTGAGCATATTTAATAAGATAGGACTGAAAGGAATGACATTTTCAACTGATAATGGGCTTCATTCACACATTCACACAAATGTATGCCATAAGCTCAAGAATTAGCATTTTATTTATATGTCAAGTACTTGTAAGCATAAAACATGCCTTTTAAATATTGAAACAATAATGGATATTTTCTTCTTGTTCAGACCAATGCACAGGAGATTACCAGAAGGATAATTCTCTCTATGTATTAGTTTGTTTTATATGGCAATTGTTTAATCTCCAAAGATAGTAGGAACTGCAGATGCTGGAGAATCTGAGATAACAAGGTATAGAGCTGGATGAACACAGCAGGCCAAGCAGCATCAGAGGAGCAGGAAGGCTGACGTTTC
>NW_025969464.1:9163-11048 GCF_021869965.1 Rhincodon typus | reverse complement strand
CTGAATCTGCTTTCACATAATTGCTTACTTCAATAAGTTAAATGCTTTATTGCATGAAAACCGCATGAAGTCACAAAACATCTTTCAAAAGTGATGCTGAGTACACCAGAAAGATTATTTCAGCGACACAATAACATTACAACATCAGAATTCAACTTTTACCTAAAGTCCTAAAATCTATGTCTGTTTGCAGTAAAATACGTATTTTAATGAAATAAGTTCATTTGAAAATGAAGTTTTCGCATTCTGCCAGATATGTTACAATTTGATTCTGCTTCACCTGAAAAGCTAATATCAGTGCATTAATCACAGTAGGATACTAAAATGCGAAATTTATCTAAGGATTTTGAATCTGACTGTGATTTTGTCACAACAGTATTACTCAAGAGATAAGTAGATATAAACGTGAGAATCTCAATATCAGTAAGTGTGATAATAATTAAAAACTGTTAGTATTGAATTACTTGTTTCACTGAGACAAATAAATCCCAACATCTAATCATCAGTCTCACCAAAGTTCTTAAAATCTGATACAAATTACACTAAAATGCATATTTCTTTCAGATAAGCACATTTGACTGAAAATTTGATACAGATTTTATTAAAATACTTATTCCAGTTAGAATATGTACTTTGGAGCCTCCAAATCTTACATTGCTCAGACATTGCAAACTGATGTTCATTGTACTGAAAAAAAGCAACTTCAACAAGTTAAGCTCCTTTCTGCATCAAAACATCAAATCTCCACGCAGAATCTGAATCTGCTTTCACATAATTGCTTACTTCAATAAGTTAAATGCTTTATTACATGAAAACTGCATGAAGTCACAAATCATCTTTCCAAAGTGATGCTGATTACACCAGAAAGATTATTTCAGCGTCACAATCACATTACAAAACGAGAATTCAACTTTCACCAAAAGTCCTAACATCTATTTCTGTTTGCAGTAAAATAAATATTTTAATGAAATAAGTTCATTTGAAAATAAAGTTTTTGCATTCTGCCAGATATGTTACAATTTGATTCTGCATGACCTGAAACGCTAATATCAGTGCATTAATCACGTTGGGACACTAAAATGCGAAATTCATCTAATGATTTTAAATCTGACTATGATTTTGTCACAACAGTATTACTCAAGTGATAAGTAGATATAAACGTTAGTATCTCAATATCCTTCACAAAACCGTGTTGAATATCCCTAATCAAATTATTCCTTTCTAGATGATTATAAATCCTATCTCTTATTATCCTTTCCAACACTTTATCCACAACCGAAGTAAGGCTCGCTGGTCTATAATTACCAGGGTTGTCTCTACTTTCCCTTCTTGAACAAGGGGACAACATTTGCTAGTCTCCAGTCTTCTGGCACTATTCCTGAAGACAACGACGATATAAAGATCAAAGCCAAAGGCTAAACAATCTCCTCTCTAGCTTTCAAGAGAATTCTAGGATAAATTCCATCCAGCCCAGGGGACTTATCTATTTTCACACATTCCAGAATTGCTAACACCTCCTACTTATGAATCTCAATCCTGTCTAGTCTACTAGCCTGTATCTCAGAATTCTCCGCGACTACATTGTCTTTTTCCTTGTGTGAATACTGACGAAACATATTCATTTAGCACCTCTCGTAGCTCTTAGGACTCCATGCACAATTTCACACCACTGTCCTTGACCGGCCCCAATCTTACTCTAGTCAAAAAAAATCAGAAAATCTCATGAGTATTGCTAGAAAAAGCTAACTTCACTGAAGTAAGCACATTGGAACGAAGTTTTGATGCAGGCAATTCTATAAGGCTTATTGCAGTGAGATAAACATTATGGAACATGAAGATTGTACATTAATCAGACTTCCAGAAATCGAAAGCTGATTGCAGTAAA
>NW_025969464.1:7017-8663 GCF_021869965.1 Rhincodon typus | reverse complement strand
GGGCCGGTCAAGGACAGTGGTGGGAAATTGTGCATGGAGTCCAAAGAGATGCTAGAGGTGCTAGGTGAATATTTTTCGTCAGTATTGACACAGGAAAAAGACAATATAGTCGCGGAGAATTCTGAGATACAGGCTAGTATATTAGAAAGGATTGAGGTTCATAAGTAGGAGGTGTTAGCAATTCTGGAATGTGTAAAAATAGATAAGTCCCCTGGGCTGGATGGGATTTATCCTAGGATTCACTTGAAAGCTAGAGAGGAGATTGCAGAGCCTTTGGCTTTGATCTTTATGTCGTTATTGTCTTCAGGAATAGTGCCAGAAGACTGGAGACTAGCAAATGTTGTCCCCCTGGTCAAGAAGAGGAGTAGAGACAACCCTGGTAATTATAGACCAGCGAGCCTTACTTCGGTTCTGGGTAAAGTGTTGGAAAGGATTATAAGAGATAGGATTTATAATCATCTAGAAAGGAATAATTTGATTAGGGATATTCAACACGGTTTTGTGAAGGATATTGAGATACTCACGTTTATATCTACTTATCACTTGAGTAATATTGTTGTACAAAATCATAGTCAGATTTAAAATCATTAGATGAATTTCGCATTTTAGTGTCCCAACGTGATTAATGCACTGATATTAGCGTTTCAGGTCAAGCAGAATCAAATTGTAACATATCTGGCAGAATGCGAAAACTTCATTTTCAAATGAACTTATTTCATTAAAATATTTATTTTACTGCCAACAGAAATGGATGTTAGGACTTTTGGTGAAAGTTGAATTCTGATGTTCTAATGTGATTGTGTTGCTGAAATAATCTTTCTGGTGTAATCAGCATCACTTTGGAAAGATGTTTTGTGACTTCATGCTGTTTTCATGTAATAAAGCATTTAACTTATTGAAGTAAGCAATTATGTGAAAGCAGATTCAGTTTGTGCGTGGAGATTTGATATTTTGATGCAGAAAGGAGCTTAACTTGTTGAAGTTGCTTTTTTTTAGTACATTGAACAAAGATTGCAAAATGATTGAAAAGGATCAAATTCGACACTGCAATGTTAAAATTTCTCCGAAATAAACTTTTTAAGGCAATCTGCATCAGATTTTACAAAGATTAGTGAATGTCGAAACCAACGTTGAAATCTGCTAATCTCACGGAAATAAGCATTTTATTACAGACTGCATCAAATCTTGAAAATTTGATGAGAGTGAGGTTTTGATGTTCAAGTGTGCTTACCTGGATGAAATGGTAAGTTTACTGCAATCAGCTTTCGATTTCTGAAAGTCTGATTAATGTACAATCTTCATGTGCCATAATGCTTATCTCATTGCAATAAGCATTGTAGAATTGCCTGCATCAAATCTTCGTTCCAATGTGCTTACGTCAGTGCTTTTTCATGCAATATTCATGTGATTTTCTGAGTTTGGTGAGAGTGGTGGTTGGATGTTCGTATTTATTTGTTTCAGTCAAACAAGCATTGCAGTTCAGCCCGGTTTTCAATCTTTAAGATGCTCAAATGAAATTGGGATATTGATGTTTAAATGTGATAACCTCCTGGTTGTTACCACTTTGGCATAATCACAATCGTAATGAAAGTCTTTAGAAAAAAGAGATAATTTCATGTTCCAAAGTGATTATTTCACTAGTATAA
>NW_025969464.1:5551-6517 GCF_021869965.1 Rhincodon typus | reverse complement strand
CTGCCAGTGAACATCAAAACCTCACACTCACCAAATAACTCAATTTTTCATGCTGGTTGTAGTGAAGTGCTTCTTTCAGTGCGATAAGCACATTGTATAGTAAAATACGAAATTCATGAAGTGTCTCAAAGCTCTATGCTGGTTGTGCTAAATTCCTTATTTCAGTGATACAAGCACATATTTACATCGACATTTCACATTCACCAAATGATTCATAAGTTGATGTGGATGTACAAAGTGCTTATTTCAGTGTGTTAAGTACGTATTTGCATCAACATCTCACAATCACCAAATCCCTCAACTTTTCATGCTGGGTGTACTAAAACGCTTATTGCATGCATTTAAGCACATTTGCAAAGTAGAATGTCACATTCAACAAATGTCTCAGTTTGTTATGCTTGTTGTACTCAAACTCTTACTTCAGACAGATACTATTCATGAAGTCACCCAAAATTTAACGCTCGTTGTGCTAAAATGCTTATTTCATTGAAACAAGCACGTTTGTGCATCAAACTCTTACATTCACCACTTCACTCAACTTTTCATGCTGGTTGTACCACAAGGCTATCTTCATGCATTTCACAGCATTTGCAACTTAAAATGCCACATTCAACAAATTTCTCAGTTTTTCATGCTTGTTATACTAAAACGCTTGCTTCATGCAGGTCGGCACGTTTGCAATTCAAAATCTCACGTTCACCAAATGTCTCAATTTTTCATGCTGCTTGATCTGAAATGATTATTTCTGTATGATAACACATCTGTTCATGAAAATGTCACATTCACTGAATGCCTCAATTTTTCATACTGGGTTTACTGAAACGTTTATTTCAGTAAAGGAAGCACAATTGTACATCAAAACGATATATTCACCAGGTGGCTGAACAATTGATGCAGTTTATATTAAAATGCTTGTTTAAGTGAGATAAGCACTTATGTGCATCATTTTCACACATGCAACGAATA
>NW_025969464.1:3309-5051 GCF_021869965.1 Rhincodon typus | reverse complement strand
ACACACTCACGCATGCTCACACACACACTCACGCACGCACACACACTCACGCATGCTCACACGCACACACTCACTCACTCACACACCCAGCACACACACAGATACACACACACACACTCAGACACACAAACACACTCATGCATGCTCACACACACACTCACGCACGCACACACACTCACGCATGCTCACACGCACACACTCACTCATGCACACACTCACTCACACACCCAGTACACACACAGATACGCACACACTGACACACACACACACTGACACTCTCACACACATGCTCACATGCACACACACACTCACTCACACACCCAGCACACACATACAGACACACAAACACACTCAAGCATGCTCACACACACATGCAAACTCTCACTCATTCACACACTCTCACATTCATACACACACACACATTCATACACACACTCACTCACTCATACACACTCTCTCACACACCCAGCACACACACAGTTACACACACACTCACACAAGCACAAACACACTCATGCACGCACACACACTCATGCATGCTCACACGCAAACACTCACTCACTCATGCACACACACATAAGCACACCCACACACCCAGCACACACACAGATACACACACTGACACACTCACACACATGCTCACACACACTCACACACAGACACACAAACACACTCATGCACGCACACACACTCACGCATGCTCACACGCACACATTCACACACACACACTCACTCACGCTCTCACTCACTCTGACACACACACACTCAGACACACTGACACACACACACACATGTTCACATGCACACACACACTCACTCATGCTCTCTCACACACCCAGCACACACACACAGATACACACACACTCACACACACTGACACACACACACATGCTCACATGCACACACACACTCACCCACACGCTCACACACAGGCACACACACACTCAGACACACACACTAACTCACGCACACACACACTCATGCACGCACACACACTCACGCATGCTCACACGCACAGTCACACACACACACTCACTCACGCACACACTCTCACTCACACTGATACACACACACACTCAGACACACTGACACACTCACACACATGCTCACATGCACACACACACTCACTCACACACCCAGCACACACACAGATACACACACACTCACGCACGCACACACACTCATGCACACACACACGCACTCACGCTCACACACCCAGCACACACACAAGACACACACACACACACATGCTCACGTGCACACACACACACTCTCACTCACGCAAGTACACTCACGCTCACTCACATGCACACTCACTCACACTCTCTCACACACCCAGCACACACACGCTGAAACACACAAACACACTCACACACACTGACACTCTCATACACATGCTCACATGCACACACACACTCTCACACACACTCTCTCACACACTGACACACAAACACACTCACGCATGCACACACTCAAGCATGCTCAGACGCACACACTCACACACACACTCACTCACATGCAAACTCTCACTCACTCACACACACACACTCTCTCTCACACACCCAGCACACACACACTCACTCTCTCTCACACACCCAGCACACACACACTCACTCTCTCTCACACACCCAGCACACACACACTCACTCTCTCTCACACACCCAGCACACACACAGATACACACGCAAGACACACACACACACGCTCACATGCACACACACACACGCACACACTCTCACTCA
>NW_025969464.1:1875-2356 GCF_021869965.1 Rhincodon typus | reverse complement strand
ACAAACACTCACACTCACAAACACACACACTCTCCCTCACCCACACATACAAACACACACACTCTCTCTCTCACCCACACACACAAACACACACACTCTCTCTCACCCACACACACAAACACACACACTCTCTCTCTCACCCACACACACACACACACACACACACTCTCTTACCCACACAAACACACACACTCTCTCTCACCCACACACACAAACTCACATACTCTCCCTCACACACACACAAACACAAACACACACACAATCACTCCCTCCCTCATGCACACACACACACCCACTCTCTTTCTCACACACACACAGACACAAACACACACTCTTCCTGACCCACACACACACACACTACCTCACCCACACACATTCTCCCTCACCCACACACACACACACTCTCCCTCACACACACACTCTCTCTCTGTTCCAAACACACACATACACACACACACACACACGCACACACATACTCTCT
>NW_025969464.1:856-1375 GCF_021869965.1 Rhincodon typus | reverse complement strand
GTGAGGGAGTGTGTGTGTGTGTGTGTGGGTCAGGAAGAGTGTGTGTTTGTGTCTGTGGGTGTGTGTGTGTGTGTGTGTGTGCGCGCATGAGGGAGGGAGTGATTGTGTGTGTGTTTGTGTTTGTGTGTGTGTGAGGGACAGTGTGTGTTTGTGTGTGTGAGGGAGAGTGTGTGAGTTTGTGTGTGTGGGTTAGAGAGAGTGTGTGTGTTTGTGTGGGTGAGAGAGAGTGTGTATGTTTGTGTGTATGTGGGTGAGAGAGAGAGTGTATGTGTTTGTGAGTGTGAGTGTTTGTGTGTATGTGGATGAGGGAGAGTGTGTGTGTTTGTTTGAGGGAGAGTGTGTGTATGAATGTGTGTGTGTGAGGGAGGGTGCATATGTGTATGTGTATGTCTGAGGGAGAGTGTGTGTGTGTGTGTGTGTGTGTGTGTGGGTCAGGGGGAGTGTGTGTGTGTGGGTCAGGGAAAGTGTGTGTGTTTGTGAGGGAGAGAATGTGTGAGTATGTGTGTGTGTGAGAGAGAG
>NW_025969464.1:526-756 GCF_021869965.1 Rhincodon typus | reverse complement strand
GTGTGTGTGTGTTTGTGTGTGAGGGTCAGGGAAAGTGTGTGTGGGTCAGGGAAACTGTGTGTGTGTGTGTGTGAGAGAGAGAGTGTGTGAGTATGTGTGTGTGTGTGTGTGTGGGTGAGGGAGAGTGTGTGTGTTTGTTTGAGGGAGAGTGTGTGTCTGTGAGGGAGAGTGCGTGTGTGTATGTGTGTGTGTGTGTGTGGTTGTGTATGTGTGTGTGACGGAGTGTGTTT
>NW_025969463.1:14722-15000 GCF_021869965.1 Rhincodon typus | reverse complement strand
TAATCTCCTCCAGACCCAACCCCCTTCCAATCTCCGTAATGTCCTTCAGGCCTGAACCCCTCCCAATCTCCGTAATCTCCAACTGCCCCTAACCCCTCCCAATCTCTCTAATCCTCACCAGCACACTCCCTCCCAAATTCTGTAATCTCCACCAGCACCTGCCCCCTCTCAATCTCTGAAATCTCCACTATCCCATACCCCCTCCCAATCTCTGTAATCTCCACCAGTCCATACACCCTCCCAATCTCTGTAATCTCCACCAACCCCTACCCCCTCCC